>NC_071344.1:720000-937500 GCF_027744825.2 Synchiropus splendidus
CGTGCGAGATGCAATTTTGGCTCCGCTGATTCGACGCTGCTGGACGCTCAGCTAGTCGCTGCAATCAGGCATCGGCCTTGCTTAGCATTTCTCCACAGTTTACTCAATAGAAAAGTTTGCCCTTATGTAATCGTTCGCAGACATTTGATCTATTTTAAGCCGTTGCACTGCTCTAGCCAAACACGTCTTTTGCTACCTAATGATGCTATGAGTCAGTACATTTGTGAAATGTGCCAAAATAAAGTCCCGCATGTTGAGATAAAACTACAATTCATCCCATTTTCCAAGATTGCTGAGACCAATGGGGAATCATCATATCATCCATCCTTCTATCTCTTCCTGCCTTCTTCCTTCCTACCTACCTTCCTTCCATCCATCCAACCTTTCTTCCTTCCTTTCTTCCTTCTACCTACCTTCCTTCCTCCCACCCATCCAACCTTTCTTCCTTCCTTTCTTCCTTCTACCTACCTACCTTCCTTCCTTCCATCCATCCAACCTTCCTTCCTTCCTTCCATCCTTCGTTCGTTCTTTCCTTCCTTCCATCCAACCTTCCTTCCATCCATCCAACCTTCCTTCCTTCCACCCATCCTTTGTTCGTTCTTTCCTTCCTTCCATCCATCCAACCTTCCTTCCATCCTTTGTTCGTTCTTTCCTTCCATCCATCCAACCTTCCTTCCTTCCTTCCATCCTTTGTTCGTTCTTTCCTTCCTTCCATCCACTCTGCCATCATTGACTTATTTATTGACTTATTTCAACCTGAATTTAACATATAAGAAGCAAATTTACCTGCCATTTTCAATTATTTTCTGTCACTGCTGAAAGGAAAATCTACGTTTTGACATTAAAGACATTTGTTGGAAGATGAAAATACAGAGACAATTACATTAGATGACATTGGCTTTATTCTTCCCTCAATGAGGAAATTTTGCATGTCCACACCATAGTTGCATCAAAGACATTAATGACATACGCAGAGCAACAACACAATCAACGCTGTAGAACCAGACACCAGAAAAAAAAAAGACGTAAAATAGACTGAAAAATTTAAATAAAAAAAAAAATGTTTACGAACATTTAAAAAACAGCATTCATCCCTGAGAATAGTTTCCAACTCTTGTTCTGAGAGTCTGATGATTGCACTAGAAAAAAGGTTCAAAATGCAGCATTTAATCTCAAAACCATTATAATTCTAGTCCTTTTACCAGTGTACAATAGATGTAGCTGCTATCAGGCCAATGCTCCCTCCATACTTGCTTCACAGTCCTTATTCCTGCCGCCCTCTTGAGGGGTTTTAATCTGTCTCAGTTGTCCTACATTGATGCCATGTTTTCTGGGTGGAGTGGTGGTGTCCTTTTTCAGTGGAATCTTCTTCTTCTCGCGCCGTATTCTGGAGCAAAGTTCAGCGACATTGAGACCTCATTCAGAAGTACTTGTGCTTTTCCCAAGTTTCACTGTGCTCAGATTCAGTGTCATCACAGCAAAGGCTTCTCGCAGTTTAGACAATTGACAGTTGTTCTGATGAGGAGAAGATAGCTGCTCAGAACTCGGACTCTCTGAGCGATAGACAGCTGATCGTTGGCAGGTTTAGTTTACACCTTTCGGACCGACCGGATCAGAACCTGATCCCGTGCTCTAGCGTACCGACCCTTACCATGAGCTATCAAGACTGCGCTCACTCCAAGGTTGCTGGGCGGCAGATTCAGGTCAAAGATGCTTCCATTTTCCCCAACGTCCTTATCTACCACTGCTTTATCGATTGTGGAAGTCTGTCCTCCAGCCTGGCACCGCAGACAACACTGGCCGCTGTAAAACTCTTACAATGCAATACAAGCACCGGACATGAGCAGCGCTAAACACTTGGCGGTTTTCTAATGTTATTGACTTTCAAATGAGAAATGACGTTCATATAGATCACCTTGCGTGCCTCTGCTGTATAACTGTGACTGGTCCTGAGTCGAACGCAGTGTGATGTCATCAGCGACACATCAGCTGTGTTCAAAGTCAATAATTGCAAACAGACTTCAATTAGCGTGCACCTTCTAAATATAGCCCGTGTCATATTAATGGGCTGTTTCTCAACCACCCTCCATTGACGTGAAGAGCTTTTAAATACAGGCTTGTGAGGTCCACTGAGGTCCTGGACAGAAGCAGCAGAATGGGTCGTGTAAATCCAATCCACAAGTTTTAAAGCTTGGAAACACACAAGATCCTTCAAAATACACGACTAACTGTAGTTTTAAAATGCAATAAATGTATCGAATTAAGAGCGTCGGCACTTAATTGTAAATGCTTAATGTTTTGGTGGTCCAATCGCCACAGCGATCAGTAGGCACAATATGTGCATCTGACTAAATGATTTTGTGTTGTGCTATCTTGGACTGTATAAGACCCATTGTTTGCCCTTTGAGACTCTAAAATAAGCCCCTTTGTTCCCCCCAGCTTACGTGTGGGAGTTTGCTCTTGGTTACTACTCATATATGAGAGATACAGTTAGTTAAGCACTGTCACAAAGTTGTATAAAAATGTCCTACACAATGCAATCATTTGCACTATTTTTATGAGCCTTTAAAATACTTGATCACGTGCAACTCTTCCCACGCTCTCCCTTCATGTGATGTGCTGCAAACTTTCCCTGTCTCTTGGATGTTGAACATCTTTCTCCTGCACTCAGGGCTTGAAACCGACACAACACAGTGGAGCAAGGCGGTCACTCACGGTAGACGACTGAACAAAGATGCTACTTCGCCAAGCTAGTCAGCGCCCCTGCACACTGTTGTCAGATGGTTGCGTCATCGACCAATGTCAGAGTGCAGCACGTGAAATCCACAGAATCTCATGATACAGCGGAGAACCTGTGATTTAGCTGTAGCAGTGGCTGCAGACATCTGTGACAATGGCAGCATTTAATTCAATCGATCTACAGTCGCAACAAGCTCAGCAGTTTCTCGGAGTCAGACAGAAGTTTCCTCTTCCTTCCTTGGCCACTTGGGCAGGACGTGTTTCAGGCCACCCCTCTGACACACGCAGATGTCATCCTTCCGTCTGGTGGCCATGACACTTCTCACCACTGCAAGTCCATCCTCTATTGGACGCCAGGCCTGTCATCTTCCTAATCTGACCATCTACATTCATCCCTCCCTGACAGGCAGAAAGCTACTTGTTTGACTGTCATTACCTTTCACTTTTATTAGGAGTGACAGAGCAATCATGTCGAGCCAATGGGGTTAACCTGGGACAAGTTCTTAACCTCAGCCAGATAATAGAATACTGCAGAGGACGACGAGTCTTTATCCGCCAACTGTTGCGTTTTCTAGTTCCATATGCTGCAATGTCTTTCATATCCAATGCAGGCATTTAAGGAAAAATCTGTGTCCGCATGGAGTCGCTGAAAATTAAAGAACAGAGACTAGGACTATTTTAGAGTTTATTTTCCAGAGTTTATTTATCCCAAAAACTCAAGTGGCTGGTGCAGAACAAGTGGTCCGCCATTGTAGTTGTTGAGTGAGGGCGGAGCTATGACGTCATCGTGTTCACACAATTTAGACAAAAATGTGAAATCGCTGTTTTCAATTCTACCCACTTTGATACCCAGTTTTTAAAAAATGAGTGAGTGAAAACGGCCTCTCTGACTCTGGCTTTTGGTCCCAGTCATCGGCCCAACGTGGTGAACAAGTTTCCCCTAAACTGAAGAAAGATTTCTCTTTACCCAAAACATTGTGACTAGAAATTAGCTGTTCATTGAATAAGTAAGCGGCAAATCCTTTCAAGATGTGTGTGAAGCCCACTCAACACTGCTGGGGTCAAAGTCTCAGATGGACCAAAGAGACACAGGGAGGTAAAGCCGAGGCAGTACAATGCCACTCTGGCTGGGCCATGTCTTGGGATTCCAAGTCTGTTAGAAACGAGGATGAAATGTTTTGGATCTTACATGAGATTTTGCCTCCACATCTAGGTTGCTGAATTCCACTCCCCTGACAGGAAGTGAACAGATTAAACCAGTTGCCTCAATACCTTCCCTCGTAATTGCATAGAAACAACACAACTTGAATAAGACCAAAGAAAATCAGGCCAAGTTATGGATTTTAGAAGCTCGACGGGATGTTGAGTTTCCCCACAAACTATCCTGGGAACTGTTTGTACTTGGATGACGACAAGCCCATCAAGGCATGAAGATGAAAATAATAAGCATGTTTACGTCTGGTTTGTGTCAGTCATGAAGTCCACATTGGAAGCCACAAATGTTCTCGGAGCGTTCATCAGATATTAATGACGGAGAAACACAAAGAGGAAAAGGAGGTCAGCTAACATCCTGCTTTGCTAGCCCGTGGCGTCCGGCGTGTAACGACACAAAAATCGGACATGAAGACGGCAGCGCTCTGCGGTATAGTGAGAGAACCTGACACTGTGGCGTCTGTGATGTAGAAGAGTGCTCCAGCCGCAGAACACTAGTGAGACTCACAGAAAGATGACTCATCAGCGCTTGTTTGGATTTGAACACCCACACTGGAGGACTTTCCTCTATGTGTGTTCGCTTAGGTGTGTGCCGTCAAGTATGACGCCGTGCTCGTGTCAGCCAACGGAGAAGGACGGACCTTGAAGGCTTCAGTCGCTTGAAATGAGCGACTGGCTGTGTTGCGGCTGGAGGTTTCTGGTTGTGTCTTCTAAATACAAAGGAGGTACCAGACAGCGCTGGAGGCGGTGAATGGATGAAATCGTGAGGCTGAAAGAGACATGTTAGTTCGAGTTCCCTGCCTAGCATCTGGGGCCACGGACAAATAGAGCTCTCTTCAAATGTCAATCCTGTATTTGCTCTCCCAGCAACACCCAGGATGTTTGTCAAACCGCTCCTCTTCTGGGGACGTCCTGCTTTGTGCAGGTGCAGAGCTGAAGAGCAACATCCCAGACAAGCATGAGGGATGAGGGCTCCAAATTACAGTCCCAATATAGCTGAGGACTCTCAGCTGTCACAGTTGCTGGAGCTGTTCCGCAGTGAACATTTCGTGTGTGGAGCAGACGGGGGACAGTCGTGTCCTCCTCTGAGGGCTGAACTCAGGTCCACTGGGCACAAAACCTGCTCAAGGACAACAACCCCCACGGGTCGGCTTGTTGGCATTTCAGTCCGTGTGCACACACGCGCTCGAAACCTCACACTTATCTCCCCGTTTGGGACACGTGACCTTGCACTTCACAGTTTATGAAGACACTCGGACGACGGCATGCAGCCATTCACACCAGCTTTCCTGGCTAATAAATAGATAAATACAGCTGATTCTGAAATAAAAATAACCTTTTAAAAAACACCCTGCAACCTGTATGAGAAATGTAAGACGCATTGTGTAAAGCTAAAGCTAATCTAAGTGTGAAAAACGTTAGTTACAGATGACGTATTTTCTGTACTGTCAGTGTTGCCATGGAGCCACATGAAAACATTGGATCCATGTTGAGGGCAAGCACTGCTCATCCTCCAACAGCAACGACAACTGTTCAGCACACTACCTGAAAACTAGTTAGTAGATATAGTAAAATTCATAGGGCTTTGAAATTGTAAGTTGCTTTATACGTTCATTCTCATTTCATATTCAAGAAAAAATCTAAGATGCTAAATTAAAATAAAATAATTGATTGGATTTGGAACAGTTTATTGAACATGTAGTGACCATTAATAAATGACTTTTTCATATTTCATACTAAGAATCAGCATTTTAAATGTCATTGCTGACTGTATTCTACTGCAGGAAGGTAGCTAATAGTTCGCTCTGAAGTGTGACGTTTTTACTTTACAGTAAATATGGAGGTTTTATTAATGTGAATGTCTGTTCCCCAATCTAAATGAGTTGAAATGATTCAAATGACCAAGCAGGTCCAAGTGGCTGCATGTGGCCCTCGCCTTGCATGTTGGAACAAAAACATATTGAAAAGATTGAACTGCGTCTCAAGAGAACTCATGTTCTTACCTAACATTGTCTCTTCACTTGAAACCAGACATCAAAATTATGAATTATTTTTGGGGGCGGCGGCTCTGGGGCTCACATCCATTGACGTCTTGGAGTCTTTGACTGATGAGACCATCAGGGAACTGCATGTTAATAATAAATCCTGTCACTAAAAAGCATGAATAACAGCCTTGAATACCCATGGAAGAAACCAATGGAGAGTGTGAGGAAGAGGTGAAGAAGCGGGTGCAGGCAGGATGGAATCATTGGAGAAAAGTGTCAGGTGTAATGTGGGACAAAAGGGTGTTGGTGTTGGCGAGGATGAAAGGGAACGTGTCCAAAAGGGTGGTGAGGCCAGCAACGTTGTATGGTTTGGAAACAGTGGCTCTGAGGAGAAGACAGGAGGCAGGGCTGGAGGGAGCAGAGGTGAAGATGCTGAGCTTCTCTCTGGGATGATGATAGGATCAGAGGGACAGCACATGTGCTCAGGTGTTCAGGAGACCAAGTCAGAGAGGCTGGATGGAGATGGTTCAGAGGAGAGAGAGAGAGAGAGAGAGAGAGAGAGAGCCAGTACATGGGTAGATGAAGATGTTGACAAAGTGGAAACATTGGGGATAGCGCTGTGGAAAACACATCACGCATCATGGAGGTGGACTCGGTTATGGTGGTTGTCAGCGTGTTTTTCATGGAAAAATCCTGGAAGAAACATCAAAATAACTCTTTATTATCTTTATAATAACTCACTCAACTTTGGTTCCTACTTTGCAGGAACAGGTGGGACGTGATGCTAGAAATAACTGGGACTGAAGTCAGAGTACAATATGCATTGCGGAAATTGATTGAATGTTAAAGCCCTCTTTTCCCGTCCGTTTCCATCCCTCTCCACTTGGCTCGGCTCGGCTCGGCTCACTGATGATTTTTGTGATGCATGGATGCCTAGCAGAATTATTGGCTTTCTGTGCCAGAACACAAATGACTTGCTTTTCCTGTCGACCGAATCCCCTCCATGCTGCATGGATCTTTGGGTCTGCAGCGGCGTCAGGGGGCACGTCCGTCTCCTGCCGGCGGGGTTTGAGTCTGTGATGGCAAACACGCTCTCCGACTCCGGGTGAGCGCTCGCTGGAGTTTGAGCTGCATTAAAGATTAAAGCGTGCGCGTCTCATTATACACTCACTGAGGAACATTTCCAGCCTCCTAAACAAAAGAACTCCACGGGTGCGTATGCACATACGTACTGTACATCCATACAGTCCCTGGAACAAGTGATGTCAACATGCGGCACGTAAAAACACCAGAGCAGTTTAAAGTGGGGCACCGGTTGTCATGGAAACCAGAAGTCATTGTGATCAGTTGAGGATGATTTTGTCCCGTCAATCAGCAAGACAGGAATGAGCGCTGCGTTTGGGGCAAAGACACGCAAACACTCCTGTTGATGGCCCCGAGCGCAGGATGAGCGGAGCGAGGGTTTCCAAATGGGCACAGAGCAAGAGGAGAGAGAAGCGAAGGAGCCTAAGATGGGGGAGGGAAGAAGAGGCATGACGGAGAAAGAGGGCAGAGCTCAAAGGCGATGGCAGATTGGAGGACGACGATGCAGCGGGCATCATATCAAAGCACCTGCTCTCTCCGGTCGCACGGACAGAGGAGCTAGTGTGCTTTTGCGTGTGTGTGTGTGTGTTCTTGTTTTACTGGGCCCTTCTTGCACCTGTAGTTTTATTTGCTGCAGTTTCATGCTTTCATCTTGAAACAGTGAGCTGTTTCAGGCCATTATTTCACTGTAGCCAGTCCTGGTAAAACATGGGGGCCACAAACACACACACACACTCACATGTTCAAGGCTACAAGTCAAATGCAGTTATTGACGTATCGCTACAAGACAGACAAGTAAATCTCAGTGAAAGTGAAGGGTAAACATCTTGGCCTCTCGCATTTCAGATTGTGCTGAAGAGTTGTTTGAAATGAAAGTGGGACTCCTGCAGGAGGGAAGCGCTTTGCTGCATATGGATTAGAGACATTGCTTGATGGGTTTGGGTTCAATTCTCCGATAAATTGAATCCTTTCATTTATGATTCCGGTTTGCTGCTTGTACTTGCGATGCAAGGCTCTTTGTCAGCGAGTGTTGTGATCACAAATAATGGTTTCCTCGTCAGACCAAGTGTGAGAAACTATGAAGTGCCCAAAAATACCAGGCCATGATGGGCATTCAAGTCAAGCCAAAAGCAACTCATCTCAGTGGCAGTGCTAAGGCTCGGGGTTAGCAGGCTCCAGCGCTTTAGCAGTGGGTAGTACTTTAGCGCTTTAGTAGTACTCTGCACCGGGAACACGTAGTGAAATACGACTTTTAACGTAGACCTTAAAAGAACCATAATGATGACTGCGAAGATGGAAAATGCACTGTGCAAAAAAAATGGGGGTGTGTATGGGGTGGCACATTGCCATTGGAGACACCCCCACAGACTGGGAAAATTCCTGGGGAGATCCCTGTGGTCCATGACACATGCATGAGGTCTCGTCTCGCCCCATTGTAACTGAGCGCAGGAAACCTTGCAAAGAGGGAACAAATCATGTTCTGCAAAAGGTCAGTCCTGTTCCTCCGTACGGAGAGATTTTGATGACATGTTCAGGAAATGTTAACATTGGAATATGGAACTAGTGACTACATTTTTGTGCTGTTCCCGATTAGCATTCCGATCCTGAAGAGCTTCTTCCAGGCTATTTCCTGAGTTGTGTCTCAAATGCTACTGCCCCCTGCTGTCCCAGTGACCTCATTTCAATGAGACTGTTAATTGATCAAGGTCATTTCTAATAAGGTACACACAATTCCCTCTGTGTATTGAGCTTTGTTTTGCCTGGATCCAGTTCATAGCGGGTTTTTACAGGGCTGCCAACTCTCATGCAAATGAGGCTTGTCACAGGTCTCACACGACACTTGTCATTTCTCATGAGATGTATACACGCTACGATTTGTGCCGCGGTGGCGGACCTCCACTCCACTCCACTTCAAATGGGCGATGATTCTGTTTTTGGCTGAGCTGTGCCACCAAGGATCGTTCAGACAGGAAATCAAGTGATGGGATTCGGGGACTAAAGCACAATGTGTAGACGTTATTCGCATTTTACAGTGAGAGAGCAACGTAAATATTAGGAGTGGTGGTGGTACCACATCGAAATTTGTGCTTCTAACACAAGAAACTCAGCAGTCGAGAGGTGGAGGTCTGCACTCTCTGAGTGCCTTTCTGGTTTCTATCATAACAGCTATGTTGCGGGGTAAAAAAAACTGGGAGTGGAGGGATGAAATGTCTTGAACCAGAGTTGCGTGGAACATTCATTCTTCAGAGACTCAGATAACTGCAGCTTAGACACTATGGTGGGAGAATATTGGTGGCTAGCTCACTGCCGTTAGCTGGCCACTGTGAACACTGCACTTGGATGCGTTCAGTTGATCCAATTTTTGTGAGGAGACGTTTGGTTAAAGTTGCTGATAAGATATATACAGCATGTGAGAATGAATGACACTCGGTCAGTATGTCAGCATGGTAACACATGGTAAGAGAAGTCAACACCCTTGCTATTAACAGGTTATTTAGTCGTAGCACTTTAGCGTGAGGCTGTTTAGAATTCAACTGAAATATGTAAGTTAAAAGAAGAAGGAGCCAGGAGATGAATCGCTGTGGTCCTCAGAATACTCTGCCACGATGTGATGAATATTTAAGCTCAGGAATATTTTTAGTGTTTTCTTCGCCCTCACCCAAGCTTTCTTCTCCAGATGCTCACAGATGGAAGAAAGGTGAGAAGAGAAATCCGCTGTGAGCCGAGGAGGATCCATAAACTTATTTTAGGTCTTCGGTTCTAAGTGGGTCCACAGAAGTGGAGCAGTCTATCAGGGTCTGTGCGTGGAAGTGTGTGCGGTTGTTGGTGAGTGTACCTCTTAGCCCAGCATCAGTGTAGGGTCCTGAGGGGCAGCAACTGCTGATCCCTCACTTCTGCTCAGAGGGTTCTCTTTCGCTGCGGTTGCTAAGTAACCCTGGTGTTTCGGAGAGGGAGGGGCTTTATTTTGCCCAGGCGAGCGAGGAGAGCAGAGGGCGACGCATGAAATGTGGATGAAGCTGTCAAAACGAGATGCTTGCTGGAGATCTTTCACCGGCGCCACCATGAAATCAAGTCACTGCGAATGCATTCATCTCCAAAAGAGAAGTTCTATCGGCAGCTATTTGTGAAATAACTCATCCAGAAAGGATTTGCTGGAAGTGGCACCAAACGTGTGTTGAGTAGCTCCCCGAGTGACTTCTTTATCCGGTTCACATTCAGAATAAAACACAAATGAAGTACAGAGCACTTCATGAAATGATAAACTCCATGTTATTCCAGAATTCACAGATTATTCCTTTTTGTTTTCCTCACAAGATTACAATTAATGTCATTTCCTATCTGTTCTCCTGACCTTTCTGGCCCGACCTCCCACTCAGCCTCCCATTTCCTCTCCTGCTTCGCCTTCCTGCCCGACAGGCAAACAGGAGAGAAAGTGTGCACAATAGCTCTGAATTTCAGATGAATTGTCTGGCTGTTTTGGTGCTGTACCACGGCAGCGTGAGGCTGCAGTCCCTTGGCCCATCACCAGCAACTCATGGGCCTCCTTCCTGACGTCCAACTCGAGTGGCCAGGTGTTCTCCATTTGTAGCCTAATGACAGCTACGAGTCAGTCCCATAGTCTGTTGGCTCAAGCAGTTGCCGATCAAGTTGCTCAAGGGAAGAAGCTGTTCCGCAGCTGCAAACCTCTGTGTTGTTTGCTTCACGCAAGATTTTGTTTTCATCTGTGTTTGCGTGTCTGTGTTCAAATAACTTGAGTAGTTATGGACGGATTTGAATGACATTTTCAGTAAATGCGTGAACAAATGAATACATTTTGGGAGTGATCCGGACTACTGTCTGGATCCATGTTTTTTGAAGCAAGAAGATACCGAGGTTGTCATTGGGAGTGAGTAGTTAGGACACGATCAGAAGAGAGTGAGTTTGTCAGAGGGCCAGTTTGTGTAGAAACGTTTGCAGACTAGGTGAGGGAGGGTGGAGTGGTTTGGACATGCGGAGAGGAGAGACGGTTTTTGACCTCAAATGTTGGAGCTGCCAGAGAAAAGGAGAAGACGAATACAGTCACTTCTTTTAGAATATATGGTGAATGCGGACCTTCCCAGGACGAGCATGACTTGGGAGGACGATTGGGATTGGTCAAAGTGGAAGTCTTGTTCTGGCGCTCCGATGGGAAATGCCCAATCAGATGAAGAAGAATTGATGGGTTTTAACAGCTTCATAACTGTCTGGAAATATATTTCAACTTCAGCGATTAATACTCAGTATAAACATGTTTTGAAAAACAATCTTGAATACATACAAATAATAAACCAAAATGTTGAATCTGTTGAATAAAACACACAGAAAACTGTAGTCAAACAGAAAATACCATTGTGGTCCAGACTCATGTACAAATAAATAGAGAATAAAATGCAAAGCTTGCAGAAAAGGAGTAAAACAGAGATACCCACAGGGAAGTGTACTATACATTTCAAGCAACAGGAAACAACATTCGACAACACAAGGGAACAATGACACTACCAGCGAAGTTGACGTAGCCATGACGGAGGAGTGCGGAGAAACAGAGAGGGGAGGGGCACGGGCACAGACGAGCGACGGATCGTGACATAGAAAATATACCAAAAAATATCAAAGATGATGATTCTGGAGAAAGTCTTGTTTTTTAAAAACTCTTGCAGTTGTTGACAGTAAACAGAGATTTGGAAAGATTTCAAACCAATCCCCAGTGTGCCCCTGTGCCGCCAAAGCATCCAAATAAACGCAGCATCAATTCCGTAATGGATCTCTCTGTATTCCTGGTCCATCACTTCAATTGGATATCTCAACCAAAATGACTTCAGAAGCGCAAATCTGATGTTTGTCCTCCATATCGACGGAATTAAAACAGACGCAGTCTGACTTGAAAAGAAGGGATCAGAAACAATATGGCCGCCGTGTGCCAGACTGTTTTTGTGTTTGCTGGCCTGAAAACTCAATAGTAAACAGAATGTTGAGAGATGAAAAAGTGTTTTCCCTTGGTTGAAGTGGCTCTCAGGGGAAACCGGCTTCAGATGACACAATGAGATAGTTGAGACTCGTGACATGGCTTTGTTCATTTTAGCTGCCACAGACTGGGATTCGACTGGCTGACCTACTTCAGCCACTTCACACGTGCCCGGCTCCTCCAAAGATCAAGATGAATGGGATTGTAATTTGACTTGTCAAACGACATCCTGGACGGTTGACGTTCAGAATCCTTGCTGTCAGAGCGCTGTGTTCACGTCCTATTTTCAGATGGCATTTGAACTCGGCAGATGAACCCGGATCAGCTGTCTTTCCTCATGGGACGTCATTGTGACTCATCTGATTGGCCGGCAGCTGTGTGTCACAATCTGCGTGTGTGTGACTACATGTGTGCAAAAGTGTGTGTGCTCTATTCCCCTAAAAACACTCCCTGTCCTCCTGTGGCCTCATACAAACAGATCCTACTGTAACAGAGCAATTTGAGATCCAATGATTTGATTATGAAGGTAAAGAAACAGTGCATTTCTCCAAGAAGGACAGGTTAAGCCACTTACATATGGCTTTTAATTTTGGAGTGGATTTGATGCGGTCAATTGTGTTTGTGAGATTAGGTTGATGGATGGATGAGGAGATTAGTGGATCATGGGGCTCATATTTTGGCAGTTGGATGGAGGAAAATATGGAGGGGTGACTGAAAGAAAGTGTCACTATTCATCGGTGGAAAAGGTTTCCATTTTCCCCAAGTCTAATTGATAGATGATGAATGAATTCATGGATGAATAATAGGATTAATTGAGGAGGTTTGAATACAAGGAGATGAGACGATGTTGGATTGAGAATGTTGGAGATGGATGAAGCAGAAGCAAAGAGGTTCATGGATGTCAGTGTGACAAGGGTGGCTAAGGTGGGGCAGGCTAACTATTTGTGGCTGTCCGACGTGAACAATGGAAAGAGGAAGATGGTTGTTATTATTAAGCTTGGTGGGATTTTGAATGAATGGTAGACAGAACAATGGATGGAGGGTGAATCAGTGTCGATGAATGGATCAATGTTTGGTTGACTGGACGGGTGAAAGGACGCGGGATGGTTCTGCAGACAATGAGTACTGGGATGGAGGCAATGAAAGGAGGGATCATCAGCGTGTGGAGGGATGGAAAGAAGGGAGAGGGTGAATGAATTCAAGCTAGGAAGAATGATGAACTGAAGTGGTGCCATGATGGATGGGAGCTCACAACAAACATGGATGACAGGATGAAGTGATGGAAGGAAAGGAGGAGGAATGTTTGGAGGATAGACAGATGGAGGAACTGATGGATAGTTGGATCATAAAAAAAGAAATGATGTGCTGCAGAGGTCTTGAATTAGTATTCTTGATTCGCACGGCTTTTGTGAATCATCATTGAGGATAACTAATAATTCATTGACTTATTGAGAGCGGCAGCACGAGACAAGCAAGTTTCGTCTATGGTGAGCCTCGCTTTGATCCCCCTCCTGCCGATATCCAGCGGGACTGGCTCCAGCCCCGACCTGACCTCCGTATGGAATAATTGCCTCTCTGATGAATAAGTGCCACACAGTGCATTTGCATCCTGATGACTGGAGCCATAATGAGCCTCATCTCCCATTAAACTCCTCCTCTGCAGGAGAGACTCGGGTGTAGGCCCAGAGTGTCTCACTCATGAGGAAGGGTCAGAAGTTAGGCATTCACCAATTCCACTTTCAGGCCGCAGGGCTGCTCTGCCTCGATCGTTTCTGCTCCACTGTCTCTCTTCTTATCGCTGCTGGCTACATGAATACATCTCCTGCTCATCCTCTCCACTTGTGCATATCTCTGTCAACAAGGCCCATGATTTATTCCACTGCGCTACTTTAATGTACAAGACCAAATTCCACTTCAGGAAAAGCGACTGGGGTGTTGGCGCTAATACAGTCGTTCCCCAAAGACGCTGCAGCTGTTGAACCAGTCCAAACGCTGCGTCAAGATTAAAATAGAGTGAAAACTGTCAAGACGCTGCAAAGAAGCTTCCAGAAGAAAACAATGGAAGATAACGTCATAACTACGTGCCAAACTTAAGCAGACAAGGGGCTGAATGACCATTCACATTTTCATTCCAAAGGAGTCGCTTACCATAAATACTGTAAATAAAGTCACAACACGTGGTGGCCAACAACACAAATCAAGCAGAGTCTTAGTGACGCAACACCATCATATTCAGATTCGATTAAATGCCCTCTTGAGCTCAATGTTACGTACGGATCCCGATACAGTTGGAGCCTCCTGTCCTGCCTTCATTTCCTCCGCATTTCTGCACATTTCCACAAAGCTTACAGATACAGACCAAACGGAGCAGTGCCACCTGAAACCATGGGAGACAGTGTTGCTGTTACTACGTAGCTTTAATAGGACATTAAGAGGACATACCAGTGGTGGAAACTCTCCTTCCTCCAGTGGCAATGTATTTCACGTCCTCACCGACCAGCGCCTCCTACAGGGCTGCCTCCGTTTCCTCTTTTGTGCCAGAGCTACATGATCAGTACTGACTCCATTGATGAACAGCAACACCAACACAAAGAACTCATGGAAGCATGTGATCAGTGACGGGAACATCGTCTGAAACACTTTTGTACATACATAAAGGGAGCATCAATGGGCCTTAAGAGGCGACACAAGAAAGCGTCTACTCAAACAGACCCTTTATTTAGGAATTTGTGGTTTTAGTCTTAGTGGTTTAGCTTTGTGGCGCTATTTGGCAGACCAGCACTTGATGGGCCACATAAATGACTTGTTGGGCCAGACTTGGTCCCCGGGCCTCGAGTTTGGCACCTGCTACCCCACCCATCAGATGTGTGCTCTCACTCGCTTTAAACACCTCGATGTCATGCTCGCACTATAAAGCATCATTACCTCTTAATTGGCATAATTACACACTTGTGTGAATGTGGACGACACGAGAGGTGTTTTTCCACATCGCCTGTAGCCTGTGAAACCTCCGTCGCAGCTGCTGCTACACTGCAGAGAGCGAAGTGTTAGGTTTAAAATGTGCTGCATGTAACAAGATTATTTGTCCGTGTCTCTCACAGCAACACTCGGCTGATGGTGTGTCTGCTGTGTCCCATGGTGACGGAAATATGCCTCTTGCTCATTCTTTGTTGCAAGTTTGTGCGGCGAGGGTGTTAAGGTGCCACCACACTGTCGGCGCTCTGTCAGCATCGCTCCCCTCGGGCGTCACTGTTTACCTCACAGCTCGACTTGAGCCACAGACGAGGCTTGCTCCTTCTGCACCAGCTGCACCTTCTCTTGTTTCGCCCCTGTGAATGGAGGCGCACCTCTGTTGGGCTTGCGTGTTCCTCCAGCGGTTCATCAGGTCGGTGAAGAGGTGCGCTTCATTTTGCTGACTTTATCGGGTTTCAAGCCAGAGGCCCTTACGGATCAATAGTGTTCCAGAACGTCCAGCCGCAGCTGACTGGCTCTGCCATGGCAGGCGGCCACAGTTAAACAGTGAAAACTCATCCATCGATATGTCGGTCACATTCCTCTGTCTGACGGCTTCAATCGTCCTGAATGGACATGGATGATGTCACTCTACTGTGAGTTCTGCTCGCCAACCAACGGCCAAGCGTCTCTGCGACACGTCAAACCCCGACACACAAAGACCTGCTATAATGGAGCACGTGTTCCCTTTTAATGGATCAATTGTGACTCCAATGTGCAACCCTCCATTCCCAAACTGAGCCTTTATTGAGTGGGTTTCGGCGGCTGCCAGCGCGCCCTGGCGACACGTGTGTTAGCAATGAAAGGTTTACGACGGAGCTTCTGGATGCATTATCGCTCCCATGGTTTGTTAAAACCCAGCTGGTAGATGAACGGTGCCTTTAAAGAGTGGCGTAATGGTGACACTGATTATTGTGAATGTGACTCGCCACTGAGCAGGTTTGAATAACATGGTTTCATCATTTCAACTATAGAGGTCAAGGCCTGTAACACAACAACATGACGTATGGGAGTGTTCGGGAAGTTTCATCTGCATATCAGGATTCCACGATGTTACCAGCCTGCTCACCTCACCACCTCAGTCCTGACCATGGTTTCCTTTCCCATCCAGTTCCAGTACCCCTCACCCCTCGCTTCCTCTCCACAACACCTCGCCAGTTCTCCTTTTTTGTCCTCAATTTATCACGTTTTCATGAATTATTTGCGTTCAGGCGATCATTTTCTCACCAAAGACGTGTAAATAAAAACAAGATATAGTGGAAGGAGGAGCTGGAGCTACTAGGAGATCACTCCAGCACCTCAGCAAAAGCCATTCACCGCGTGATCTGAGTGGCAAGCTTAAACACGATGCTCTCGCAACATTGCTGGCCATGGAGAGCTTGACTGCCGTGAAGAGGAGGGAGTTCAATTCTGGGGGAATAGGGATTTTGACATGAATTATTTGCGCATGGAAAATGCGTCAGGAAAAGACACGCAGCGTTTTCCCGCTTCTGTGACGTAAGCTGTGTTCTCCGTGCAGGTTCTTATCATCCTTCTCAGCGCTTCACTGACCAGCTCTTATAAATGTGTGATGATGGTGACACGCATCCCCACTTGCTCACTTGACCTCTCTCTCCGGACTCTCCGCAGGTCTGGATGACTGTCTCCAGCAGTACGTGAAGAGTTTCGAGCGGGAACAGATGGGAGGCGAGCAGCTGCTGCACATCACCCATCAGGAACTGGAGGAGTTAGGGGTCACCAGAATAGGACATCAGGAGCTCATCCTGGAAGCTGTCGACCTCCTCTGCGCCCTGGTCAGTCCAGTCCTCCACCTCCCATTAGCAAAGTCATTCACTAACAATTTGGATGTCCTGAGGTTGAATCCATCCGCAGAGTGGATTCTTCCGCGCCTGAGGCGATACTTCTGCTTATTTAAATGCGTGTACGATTGTTTCTCTCGTCTGGTGTGTCCAGAGAACCAGGTCTATGTTGTCTGTTAATCTGGCATTATGGACATTTTCAAACTTCTTCCCAGTGCAAGGAGGAAACACACATCACTCTCATTTCCTCTGTTTGTTTTTAGAGCGCACAAGATGTCAGTTGAAATCTAATAATGTGTGGCACAATTATTGAGTGTTCACAGACGGAATGAATGGAACATTCTTCTCATGTATGGTTGAGATTTTTGCACACCAGATCGGCTGGTTGGCTTATTGATCCGGGAGCATTCAGAGACTGCAGAGGGTTGATGGCACAGCTGGGCTTCAGGTTTGAAGAGAGCAAAACGTGTCTCCAAGTGAGAGTGGAGAGAAATATGAAGAGGTTTGACATCGACACTCTGGAACACTGGTGCCGTCAGAAGAGTGGAAGTTTCTCCTCCTGATCCTGGCATGACAAGCCTGGTTATGATGCGTGCACTTCAAATGGTGTCACAACTAGAGTAGTTAATGGCTCCCTTTGGTCGACACAGTGTCAGCGCCACAGGGGGGCGCTGCCCTCGTCTAGAGACATGCCAGCCATGATTTACTAAAGGAAGTTTAGACTTAGTAATATGTTTGTATGTAGATGTAAATTAATGCTTTCATGATTAAATTACATATAATAATAATAATAATAGTCAATGAATAATTATATAAAATACTTTTCAGCCTTTTTGCGAATCATATTGTTGTTTTGGTTGTCAAAATAATCCGGGTTGACCTTATACCCCCCTATGAAACACGTTCTGGAGCAGCTACTGGATCAGAAAATACACGAAAGTCCAATGTACACACTGAGTCATCGATTCATGGCTTCAGCTGCGACAGGCTGACGTAGTCCAAGTTGGGATAGGCTCCACCCACCACCAGGAATCACCGTGAAAATGACTGGCTTGTAAACTTCTTTGAGCGACATACTTGAGCGTGAAAAGACCAGTGTCAGGACGCTGAGCAGCCCTGCCAACGGTTGTGCGTGAGCACACTGTAGCAGCATGCGTGCACCTTGCACGGCCGTCATTGATTTCTGTTTCAGAAATGTCCAAAATAAACTCCTGGCTCACCCGGGTCTTGTTTTGTGTGGCTGTGGTGGCCAGCGCTGCCTGTTTGTGCACAGGCCTGGTTCAGGATTAGGGAATTAGGGGGAATTAGGTGCTACTCTCCTTCCAGAGAGAATGAGCGAGAGAAGGAGGAAGTATGTGGAAGGAATATGAAGGATGCACCTTATCTCTCAGGCACACACGGCTGGATTAGTCATGGCTGTTTGAAAAATGTGTCTGCATGCTTGCCTCTGTGGATCAGCACCTTTTTTTCCCATTCAAATGTTCCAGCATGGGAATGAGTGTCCCAAAGCAGCAGTCACTAAATGACCTGGAACTGGACACACACACACACACACACATTAGGCCATGCCAGTACGTTAAAAAAACAGAACAAAACAATCCCCTATTGTTGAACCAATACAACATATTTTGTGTCTGAGTGAAACGGTGAAGTAGAACAATCTGAATTGAAGGTTCCAAATGACAAAAACAGTTCGCCGAAGTCATTTGCGAATAACCTATTTCCCCCTCCAAACATCGAGCCGAGCGCCCCAAACTATTTCAGAATGTAAATTTCTCCTCCGATTTTTATTCACACAAGCCACTGACAGTTTCCACAACAGCGCTTGCTGGTTTATGACTGAGAGCAGAATAACTCTTGGAAAGTGTTTTCACTTTCAGGGGAAAAAAAGAAACAATATTCATCGAAAGGAAAAATGAATGCTTAATACCGAAGCTAATGAATGAAACAACCAAACAGGAAGAAAATACGAAAACAGCCGTTGATTATTTGTGATGAAAAAAGTGAAGAAATGTGGAACGAGCAATGACCCACAATGGGGACTTTGTTAAACCAGCAATCGCCTCAAAGATCCAAGAGGAGTTTATTTTTACCACATTTTTGTAGCAGAGAGAAGATACTTAATAGACAAAAAAGATAAAGAGAGTTATGATCATGTTTAGCTGCCTTGAATAGGTTCATTGTTTTTTTTACTGCAGCGAAGCCAGCAACAAGCTAAGCTAACTACATCCAATGTTCCCTCTAAGCTGCGCGCACACGCACGTTTGCGCACAGCTGATACGATCTCAGCGCACAAAAATATCTACGCTGCACAACAAAAGAAAATCGCTCAACTTGGTCCAGGTGACCGCTCAAAGAGTTTTTGTATTTGCTGAGACGGCATGAAACATTTGAGAGAACATTGACAACATGTATAAGAACGAGCTGGTACGCTTTATGAACGATTCAATATCCCACTTCAAATCACAACAAATGGCCATGCAGTCCTCTGCCATGCTGGTTATGCTGCAGGAGGCTATATTGAACAGGCTTGGCCGGAGACACCATGCCAACACTGAGCAGAAAACGCCGACCAGGATCGTGTCTCCTTTCTTGGAACTTCAAAATGCCTTTGAGCCCATATAGCTCTGCCAGCGCGCTCCGACTCAACTGAACTCTCACAGTGGAGTTTCAAATCCTTGAAAGCAACTGCGTTCCATTCCTCTGCCTTCTTCTCGCCTCAGACGTCTGCCAATCTTGGCACCCTTCTATTTTCATCGTGACCTCTTCATCTCTACCACCGTGTGTACCCACACGTACCGCTCCAAGATGTTTGGAACTCTGGCAACACACCCGCGATTTGGAGCGCAACTTGTCTCATTCTGCCGTTATAATGTTATAATGTACAGATTTATGACTGGCTTTCTCACTAGACTGTCAATGGTAGTGACGATTCCCTCACCGTTCTTCAGCCTTATGACCCTGCTTGTCTTCCATCAAATGTGGGATAGACTCAGGAATCAGGAGGATGTCTGCCACTCCTGTCAGCTGAATCACCAACATCTCTGTTGAGACTTTTTCAGCCTCAAATAAGTATGGCAATGGACCACAACCGCTCATTTCTACTGTACTCATGCTCACCCTGTTTTCACGGAGGCCAGACTCGGCTGGGATTTTAAGGACCCGGGTGGTTAACTCGTCCAACTCTTCAAGTGTGCACTTGAAAGAAGTGAATTTTAAAAGAGTAGCAGCCAGCAGAGGCAGGGGAGGGACAGGGAAACTGCTTTGTGATATATTCAGCTTTGTGACGCGCTTGTTGACATCAGCGCTTGGCTTTAAATAGTGTTGTGCAAACACGTTTTGATGACTGTCGATAAGCTGGGACCCTTTTTTTCTTTTCAAGTGATTGATTTTTCCATTTGGGTTGCATGACTGCCGTATTTATTTTTCATTCGATTTGCGTACACGTGGTTTTAAACTTTTAGCTGAGCTTCAGCTGCACTGGGAATAAGTGCTCTTACATCAATCCATTTTCATTAGAGGTTTCACACATATTTGTGCCTACCAATGGTGAGCAATAAATCATATTCTGACTATTTTGAGGGCAACAAATATATCCAAAAATCCTGTAAAAACCACGTACAAGCGTGAAAAACCATTTATTATTTACTTAAAAACTGCTTTTAAATGAACTGTATTTGATAGACAAAGTTAAACCACTTGGTTGTGCAAGGAACTGTGCTATGTTTAGGGGCCACAAACCCCAGGAATTTGTCCATTGAACTGAAGAGGCAGTGCAGGGAGTCATGGCTGGTGCTGCAGCCTCACAGTGTGAAGGCTTGAATCCAGCTCGAGGCAACCCTGTGTTGCATTCTGTCTGTTTGGATGCACTGGAGTGGGTTTCCTCCTCTAGTCTTAAACCAGATTGAGAGCAGTTGGTGATTCACATTTGCCTGTAGAGTGCACCAGCGTTTGTGTCAGACGATGCGGCTCAGATAGGCCTCAGAGAGGGGAGTTGCCTTGATGTATCTGTGGTGTGGAATTGTCACTCTTAGATGAAGAGGTGGGCAGCAGTTGGAAGATGTCTGCTTGAAAATGCCAACACTTTCCCTCTTTATTGGCTTCCAGTGTTTCTCATCAGGGGTCAGGGATCAGGCCTCCTCTTCATCCATTGTCTCCCTCTTGTCTCAGCACCTCCATTTCCAACAGTCCTATTCCAAAGTCTTTCCTCTCCTCAGGTCCTAACCATGGATCCTCCCTCATTTTCCCCCAAACCTCTGCAGATCAGCTGTCCCTCTGATGACAATGAAAACCTGAGTATCTTAAACTCAGACCCCTCTAACTCTGCTTCTGGCCGCCTAACTGGTCATCAGGCTGCCAGTTGCACCCTGTCTGCACTCTCCTCTTCACCCCCCGTGTCCTTCCCTCGAGACGATAAAATAAAGAGGAAAGATCAATGTAAAGTGACAAACTTTTTAATGTGTACTTTGGCTGACTACACAAGAGGTGGACATTGTTTGTGTTTGACTCTAAATAGACACTGCTCAAAGGAGAAAACACCAAGTCATCTGATTTTAAATACAGGGCCCAGAAGAGATGAGACGCGCATTTTTCTGATATTTTGTCCATTTTCGGAGCAATATTTGAGTCCGCCTGACATTGAGCTCGTATTGGGACAAATGTCCATGGCTCCACCTGGTGCTCTCGCGATGATTCATGAAGGTCAGAAGCTTTTGAAAGGCTTCCAAGGCATTCATTTTGGAGCGAGTGAATGGAAATTGGAGCAGGAGTGATTCATGTTTACTTTAGTTAGCAGTCAGAGCGAGCGCCCAAGTCCTCTTTTCCTCTAAATGTTTCATAAATGATGAGATTCTGTGGAAGGAAAATCGGCGTGGAGAAGTGGCCACTCCACGCGCGGCTGCCATGGCAACCCCATCGACATGAAGGTGGGGGTGGTGGGGGGGGGCTGCTCTAATAGCATCGCCCTCGTACGGTATTGATTTGACACACACACATGCACACACTGCTCAAATTATTTCTCCCTTTCTGCTCGTCTGTGCGCACTCATTGAGGCAATCGACGGAGGGCATTATTCCCTGGCTTCATCCCCCCCTCCTCCCCCACCTCCATAGAGAGCGGTGAGCAACTTGAGATACAATCAGAGGACAGCCTCATTAAAGCCATGCAAACATGTACACTCAAGTTCACACACGGCAGCGAGCAGAACACAGTGTATGCTTGACCCACTTTCACAGCCACGTATAGCTGCTCCTTCTTCCCGTCTTCAGCGCCTCATTTGTGCCACTCGATCTGCTGCCACTGTAAAACCCGCTCTCTCTGTAGCCACTGTGGGGTCGTGACAGTGTGGAGCCAATCTGGAGGCAATAGATGGGTCTGGGGCGGCCGCCGGACGTACAGATGTGCAAGGCTGCGGAGATCTGAGTGTTTGTGCAGCTCCTCCGTCAGCAGGACTCAAGCTCAGCAGCTGGGAAGAACATTCCCACAGTGTCTTGGGACGCTCATGGGGAAATGTCTCAGGTCTGAGATTCACTGAAGAAGCAGATTTGTAGTTATCAGGAGGGCTGAATGTGGACCACAGGTCATAGCTTCTTCAGCCATTTGCTGATTTCATTTTTAAAAATTATTATTTGTTTACATTTGGGGGGGGGTGTTGAAGGCAAGGGCTAAGTGACACGAATAACAGATTAATTGCAGAAATATATATATTTTTAATTAATTGTTATTATTATTTAAAAGCATAGAAGACTTTCACTGCACAGGTGCACCTCATTTTACAATGTGATGTCATCACCAAAACAACAGGGACTACAGGACAGAAGCTCAACAAAGGTTCTGTACACTTCATGCAGCAAATAGTGTGCTAATCACAATTCTGATTACTTTTAATTATAAAAAATATTGAATATTTCAGTCATTAAAAATATTATTTTTGAATATTAAAACGCGATGAATCATTAATAATAACCCAAATACATTCAATATAGATGTGATCAGACGACATCCAATAAATGACTGAATAGAAATCTTTGTTCCTCCTGAAAAAGTCAAAGTAAAAGCACTTGGTTTTGCAGAGGACTAATCATAGCTTTGTCAGGCTTTTTTGGGCTGCACACCGCAAACGTCTGTCCGTTGAACTCGGAGGATGTTGCGGAAGCTGCGGTTAGTGCTGCAGCCTCACGGCAAGAAGCTTTGAATCCAGCTTGAAGCCACTCTAGGATGAATGATGTTTTTCAGCTTCCAGAAGTGACTTGCTTTCCTCCTGATACCCAAGCAGCCGTGCTGAGCTAGACGCGACACATGAGTGTAGATTTGGGCTCCCACAGATATCGGTCAAGCGACGGGCTGAGGCGAGGGACCGTCCCTTTACTTGTTTTAAAGCTGTACTCATTCGTCTTAGTACTGCTTTTACTTCGTTTATTCAAGCCCAAACTGACAAATAGTTGACTTTTGGTGCTGAAAGCTAAAAGGCATCTTACCAGCTAATGCCAGAATGTTTCTAAACTGCTCCTGAGAGTGAGAGGAGCACGAGTCAGCTCCTTCCAGCAGCCTCATTGGCCGTGTATGAATCTGAACTTCTCTTCTAAAACACCTTTGGTAACGCAGCCACTGAATGCGTTAGTGAGTGCTGCTGTGAAAGTTTGTTTTGAGACTATAAATCTATTCGTGATGGACAGCTGAAGTTTTCAGAGTGCTGTCTTGCTTGTGGGTCATAAATGCAGTGAAGAATTGAAAGCACCGTAGTTAAAGCCGGTGTTGTCTTCGACTGTTTTAGGGCGATGTGAAGTTCGATTACTTCCCACCTGTGTTTGGAAGGAAGACTGCATGGACATGTCCTTCTGATGCAGATGCCATACACGACCTGCTGGAAATCTATTCCGAGGCTTTCCACGTCCTCCACTGCGAAGGCCACTCAGAGTTTCGAGTCTGCTCTCATTACAAGCAGAGCTACGGAATAACTGCTGACAGCAGCAGCTTCGCTTCGCTTCACTAAGTGTGCGTGTATAAATAAAATAAAATGCCAAGCGCCGCGGTGTCGCATAATGAAATCAAACTGAATTTACTTGAATAATCTGTTGATTTTGGGTTTGCTGGAACCGGATTAGAAATGTTGATTCACAGCCCCGGAGGACGGCTGGTCTGAGAGCTCGGTGCTTGACTCATGAATCACTTCTTTAAAGGAGTCCTGACGCTGAAGAGATTATTCCGCTCCTTCAGTGTCACAACAGACTCCTTCGGTGACTCAAAGTTGGCATCTTCATCTCCACTTTCTTTCCTTTTTCCTCCAGAATTACGGGCTGGAAACAGAGAACCTGCGGACTCTGTCACACAAGCTCAACGCCTCAGCGAAGAACCTGCAGAACTTCATCCTGGGCCGACGGAGGGGAGGACACTATGATGGAAGAGCGTCCCGCAGGCTCCCCAATGATTTCCTCACCTCAGTGGTGGATTTGATTGGAGCCGCCAAAAACCTACTAGCCTGGCTGGACAGGTATTGACCGCTCGTGTGTTCATCCATGCAGCAATGAACAAGTTGTGACAAAATATAAACGTGTTGAGCATCAACCGATAAAATAAAGAACAATGCACTTTGCTGTAATTCAACTCTGTTGAGTTATTAGGTCAAAATATTTTGTTTTGTTTTTTATTGATTTTTGTTTTGCTTAAAATGCCAGGAGTGTTTCCTAAATTCTGCTTGGCATTTGAAACATGAATTGACTTGAATTAGAAATGCAATGATCATGGACCGCTTCATGGCAAAATACACAAACAAAAGCAAACACAATCCAGTCCTTCCTTTAAGGCGTGCTTTTTCCAGCTCAAGACGGCATCAGATTCAGCAGTGCTCAGTCTGAGGCACCATCTACAGTGATCATCTTCCAGTGAGAAAATGATCCGTTGGAGACGAGCACCGTGGACAGGAAGATGTTTTTTTTTTTGCGAGTGAGGTCGTGGCCTTTTGCATGTTCAGTTTCATGGTTTACATAGGTCTTGCTTTGAAGTACAAGTACAGTGCAAGTTATTGCCCGCGTGTTTATAGTGCTCAGACGCGAATCCCAGAAATGCATTGACAAACTTTAGAAACAAATTTGCAAAATTCCCAAAACAAATTTACCAACTCAAATTTACAAACTGAACTTTATTCTGACTGCTGCTGTTGAAGTAGCATCTTTTCAATTGATAAATATGAATTTGTTGTTATTGCTATTTATCCTTCATCCACAATCCTATTTACACAGTCATAATTCTGACAAAATGGAGGGTCCAGATTTGTTTGGAATAGTGGATGTTTGATGATTGACAGCTCATAGACAGGATTTGGTATGTTGTCATTTGTTCTGTGGAATTACTTTCAATAGTTTTGCACTTGCCAAGGACCAGTCAGACAAAGGAAGTGTGTGAACAAAAGTTTGTCTGTCTTTATTGTAGACTTCTCAATTTATAAATAAGTAGAAAAAAAAATAGAGTTCAGAGATTTGCTTTGTCGTCACAAGTTTATTTCCACTCATCCATACATGGAACTTGCTCTTCAAGTGTTGACTATTTGTGGAATGGCTGCATGTGTAGGTGGGGAGTCTGGAGTGTTAAAAATAAAAGCATAAATAAGTCATTGTTTTTGTGAGAAGACATGAATAAAACACCAGCATCACACTGGGGCCACAAATGTTGCTGATCTTTGCAGTTCAGGATTAATGTATAAGTGCAAGACGTTCGTACCATGGTACTTAAAAACAGATCAGAGGAAATACCATCCTGCCATTTCATTTTACATCACTAGATCTGCATGGAGCAGAAGCGGCAATAAAACACCATTACCTACCCGGACATGACACTTCCTCTCCCCTGCAGCGACCAGCCAAAACATTACGACCAGGAGTGCACGCGGCTCCCCGCTGCTACCTAGAGGAAGACGATGATACCGTGTTAAAGTTGAGCAAAAGATGACTCTAGAGTAGTTATATGAACTGTGAAAAGACACTACCCAAACACAGCGGTGCGTTTTGTAAGACAGTGGAAGAAATAGGTCAGTTTTCCCTGCACTTTTCTCATCTAATTTTTAACATGAAGGAATCTGCTGGAAAGTAGCACAGGCGATATAAGGGCGCTGGGACGCATAAATAGATGAGTGAAAAAGGCTGTTAATAAGGAGGAGCTGCTTCAGTCCGTGAATGTGATCTGCTCTCTGGCTTCTTCTCTCTTTCAGGTCTCCATTCGCCAGCGTGACAGAATATTCATTACTGAAGAACAACATTGTGCAACTCTGCCTCGAGCTGACAACCATTGTACAACAGGTGCAGCAACACACACGTGATCGCGCGCGCGCACACACAGAAGCGTACACTGATTGTGTAACACAATCCATCATGTAAACAACCGCACCTCAGCTGGCCACGGATCTGAGTGGAGCATGTTGACCTATAGAGTGTGGCTGTGGAACGGCTGTGGGACGATTGGCTTGGTGTCATACCTCGTCGCTCAGCGTCACTTTGACGGTCGTGGTGTAAACGCTGCCTCAGAAAGTGCTCTGGGAGTGGTGCACGAGGCGAAGAAGAGAGTGCATGGTGGATAGCCCAAGCTAGACGCCAAGTTTCCTCAGCCACAGAAGAAGAAAAAGCATCTGAAACTGAACCGAAATGTGGTTGATAAAATATTATAAAACAAGGAGACAAATGGGAAAAAGTGTCATTTCGCCACGAAATGAGATTCTTCAATTATATTATTATTTATGGTTATATTTATCTCTAATATTGAATAATAATAAATGATATTATGTCATGTCATTTTACGCATATTTCATTTATAGTGTCTCTAAAAACATCATACATATTGGAAGATATTTGCTGAATATCTTGTCATAATACTGGGGCCAAAACATTAACATGTGATCTAACAATACTTTTTGTTTATTAGAAAAAATTAAGTAAATGTATTTATTTTTACTCTATTTAACTGGATGTAACTTACAGTAAAGTTTAACTGTCTTTTTGCTGAAGAGCAGTATTGCAAAGCATTCATTTAAAAAATAACCAAACAAACGGCAAAGGACCTTTCTTACACAAACACCATGCTTGTCACCAAAATAACACAATGAGATCAGAGAGAGAGAGAAAAAGGAAATAATAAAAAATAAATGTAGGCTCGAACTCCATCGAACCGTACTGTGCTATCAGCCAGTCATTGTATTGTATTATATTGTTCGGTAGCGATTATTATGATCATCTTACTTCAGTCATTTTGCCATGCCACGTCATGTGTAGCTAGACGTGTAACAAGCTCCAATCAAACCAAACAGAGTTAGTTTTCATTTTGGTGAGGGTCATGCAAAAGTGATGTAAAGGTGGTGTGATGTGTTGCAGTTCAATTCCAGTAATACTCTACTGTCGCTAATAACTCTGAAACAAGAGATGAATCATTTGTTCTGTTCTGGATCGTGTTAGGAGGGAAAACAGCTACTTAAAATGGTGGGAATAAAAGAAAATGAATTCCTAAAAATGACCAATTGTGTGTGTCATCAATGACTTATGCATAGAAACAGTTTGTTGTCCGGTGTGTGAGTCAGAGGCAGCGGTGAGAACGTGAGGCATGGTTTGGACTGAGAGCAGACACAGTGTTGGAGGGAGACCGCTGGAGATGCAGAGGAGGAGCACCACGAGAGCGGAGGACACGGGGAGGCAGAGGGGGCCCAACCCTGGAGCCTTCAGCTTCAGACGGATGAGTGAAGAGCAGAGCTGCAGGACTCACTGGGCCGCCTTCCCAGAACTAGATGGACTATCAGCTATCGTTAAATAACAATCTGCTACGTTCAAATTAGAGTGGATGGCTTTCTAAACCTGAGACGCAGCATTAACTTCAGCGGCCAGGATCAAGGATTCAGAGCATGAATATGGAAATGTGCAGGGCTGAGATGAGGCTGCTGGAGGCCTTCACTGATGCACCATTATGGTTGTTTTTGGATCAGCACAGACGGAACATAACACACCTTTTCACCTTCATCTTTCCTCTTCCAGGACTGCACTGTGTATGAGACCGAAAACAAGATCCTCCATGTGGTGAGTTTCAACCATTAGTCGTGTGTTGGTTATGTCTCACAGCAGTTTCGTCCTTCCATCATGCTGAAGTCTAACTTCAGTGGCTGCTACGGGAGGCGGGATATTTATGGCAAATCCACTGTCACGTTTGTGAATAATAAATAATATATTGGAAGAATAGATTTCCCTGTTGGACCGAGTTATTAGTCCATAAAAACTGTTCACAATGAGACAGTGTGGTCGGCGCTTTTGATTAGAATCCAGTAAGACGGGCCACAGACCGTCTTGAGACTGGGTTGGATGTTCTGCTGCTCCACATTAGCCAATAATTGTTCCTGTTATTCAGTCGACATAATCTCTTTTGCAATTTGAAATATTCGTTGGCTTTGTTTGTTTAAACTATGTTTCTATCTATCTATCTATCTATCTATCTATCTATCTATCTATCTATCTATCTATCTATCTATCCACCAGCCACCCATTCATCCATCCATCCATCCATCCATCCATCCATCCATCCATCCATCCAACCACAGTATCTGTGACGATCACGTGTATTCTTGCATTGTGCTCCGTGGTTCGGTCACAGTCCTCACACTGAGGGCCTCCTGCTGTAACCACGCTGGTATTTGTTGGTTTGTCATCTCCTGCTCAATAATGCAGGGCACATGGCGAACCCGCTCTCCTTTAGACGACGGCCTGCAGCCATCAGATGGACGAGCGCGTGTGTGTGTGTGCGAAAGAGAAAGAAGGGAGATCAGCTATGAACACGTATGAGTCTGTGTGTGTGTGATGGAGCGTGAAGTGTGTATCTGTGTTTACGTGCATGAATGCATGAGGACGAGAATTGCATAACGCTGTCCTAGTTGGGTGTTTTCACTTGTTTCAACCCTTTTTCTTCCTGGACTCTCCTTCATATCCCCAAATCTCTCCGCTCCTCCTGACTCTCTACTTTTCCTTTAAGTTAGTGACCGAGTTTCACCACCCTGTTTCACAAACATATTATAAGCTTCCATGCTGGCAACAAAAAGGCTGTGTCTGTTTGGCACCGATGAAGCTCATGACATGACATTCATGGTGGCTTCAAAATATCAATATTTTATATTTATTTACTCAACATCAATATTTAAAACAAATTTTTCACCGGTATTGTAAAAAAAAAAAAGAAAAAGAAAAAATGTGTGAACATAAAATAGTATATAATTTAGGTGGTTATTATGCTAATTTTAAAAATAAGTTTAAAAATAGGTAAAAATGGTGAAGTACAAAAGTAGAAATGAGCAAAATATACGACAATCTGAATGCATTTTTTGTGTAAAAGAAGGAGAATATATTCAATCAGCGGAACAGGTTGATTTTGAACATCAAAATGCTCAGTAAAAAAACAGAAATATTGCTAATTTTAAGTGAAATTTGATGTCACATTTACTCAAAATAGTTTCACGAATAGCTGTATAGGTGGGGATACTGAGGCTTAACATGTGCGGTACCTAGTGTTAAATACCATGTAATATTTCAAACACTGACTGTCATGTGCGCAACAGTGACTGAAGTGCAGATTCTCACCTTATTTATTCAGACCGTTGTGTTCAGTGGTCTGGCTGTGGTGGTTTGCCAATGGAGAGAGTGTGTGTGTGTGCGTGCGTGCGTGCGTGCGTGTTGCAGGAAGGCCCGGTGCCAGGACCCACAGGGCGCCGCAGCTATGTGCTGGTAGATGAGAGGAAAGGTGTAATGAGGGTGGAAGCAGGGGAGTGAGTGGGCGCGAGGGAGGGTGTGAAGTGTGAAGCTTAATCCATTTGGCAGCCGGCTACGTCTGCCTCTCTGTTTGACTGCTCTTAAATCTCACGCCAGTCAGCCACATGAGCAAAAGTTCCCTATAATCTGCCCGTCACAAGCGGATCGGAAAGGTCACTGGCACTTTTGGGAGCAGCGTGTGGTCTCCTGGTCCCTGTTAATCCCAGGTCAAGACCATTAGTCCAGTGATCAAAGAGGAGAACAAGCAGAGTGGCACCATTGTCGCTTACTGTTTAATCCAGCCAGGGACTATTTATGGCTCTGAAGGCCGGATTAGATGTAATACATCTCTCTTACTTCACTTTCATTCCTTTCTGCTCCTCCATGACGATTGTTTTCGGACCAACACTGATACAGCTCCATCAAGGGAGGGCGCTCACTTTACCCTTCGCTGGGACGCTTTAGCAGGATGTTACGTGGATATATTCAAAGTGGCGGCCGTGACGGTGTGTGTGTGTGTGTGTGTGTGTGCGTGTGTGTTGGAGGTCAAGGGTTCCGATCCCAGCGAGCATGTTTGCAGCGTGGGCACTAAGGCCAAGTCCCAGGTGCCGTGTAATGAGTTCGATTTGGAAATGAGAAGAAAGCAAGTACAGGAATAAAACATGAATCACAAAGTGTCAACGCAACTTAAATGGGAGTATCTCAAATATAACCACCATGCAATATGACACGATGACGACCACTTCCTCTGCTACTTCTACAAGCACTACTTCCACTACTTTGTGTATGATGACTTTCACAGTAGTTCTATTCCTCCTCTTCCTCCTTCTGCGGCAGTACTGCGACGATGACGGCTACTTCTGCTGGCACCGTTCTAATAGTGCACCTGTCAGTTCTGCTAATAACACTGAGAGTGACAATGCCATCAGAAACAACCACTACTACTGCCACTATGACTACTACTATGACAAGTAATTATTTACTTTGTTTACACACTGCAACAATTAAATCAGGAGTGTGTATAATGAGTGCAACAAATGAGTGTCATAAAATTGGATATACAAATGTATTTTCATCAAAGTGTCAAATAAAATGAAGAGATTAAAGTAAAATAATCGTCATTAAATAAAGTAATTTTGTGTGCGTTCAAGCATGTCTGTCCCACATGTCTGTACTGTGAGTTCCAATTTTGGGAAAAACATCCTCTTGTGGGGCCCTTTTGCCGGACCCCACAAGGTTAAGCCCCAGTTTGCGGATGTAAACTTCAGAACGCCTGGGTCATTGTTATTATGTCTCTGCTTGGTTCAGCCTCCTGGTGTTTGGGTGGTTAGGGTTAGGGTGGGAGGCTGGGGAAAGGGTTATGGCAATGAGAGGTCCCCACAAAGATGGCGTGTGTGAGTGTGTGTGTGTGTGTGACTCGCAGTGATGCGATGCGGCAGGATAAGCAGGCGCCTCTGAGCCCACAGCAGCCAGTCAGCTGGGATTAGAGGAGATGCTGCTGATGATAAATTAACACACGTGCATGACAAAGAAGACTGAAAAACACTCAAGGTGATGAAACTAAAGTCAAGGTGAAGCTCTTACATTTTTGGCCCGCTCGTGCTGATGCGATCAGAAGCGGAGCCGATAAACGCTGCGGATGATGCGAGGGCAAAACTAACATGATGATAAACTCTGCTGTGTTTGGGAGAGATGGCTGCTCAGGGCTGGCAGTCATCGACGCGAGCGTGTGTGTGCGTGCGTCGCCTCTGGACTCTCGCTGACAGGAAGCAGTTTGGGAGCTCCGCTGATGAAAGTGGCGATATGCAACAATCTGATGAAATGATTTTTGGTTTCACCTCCTCCAGCGAGGTCACAGCTAAAAGAAGGTTCTTTCTGCTGCAGTGCAAGACCCTCGCAGGGATTTGTGACCACATCATCTCTCTGTCGTCCGACTCGTTGGTCTCACAGTCGGCTCATCTGGAAGTGGTCCACCTCACCAGCATCATGCCCAGCGAAGGACTGGTAAACATCAGCAGCCGAATCCTGTCTCCCTTCGGAGTTTCAAATCTCAGTCTGACTTGACTAGAACTGTCCTGCTCTAATGTGGATCTTTTTTGTTGCTATTTGAGTTTGACATGGTTTTGAACAGGTGAATGGCAGCTTTTTATGTTTAGCTTTGTTGCCTCCTCAGCCGTGACATGAAACAGATGGAAGTCCATCTTACTTTGCTGTCAATCCAGATGAGAAAGGAACATTTGGTGGCATTTCTGTGGAGTAAAGACAACACAGATGCTGACAGTCTAATTGCACTGTAGTTTTTAGTCCTTGTTGTCACCAAGCTTTTAGTCACGGCGCACCGGTCTATGCTTGACCATTTGAACGTGGCCCGGGGGTATGAAGTTGCCACTTTGAAGCGCCACATAAGGCCTCTGCATGATTGTGTGCTTGGCCCGTGGGACTCACCCACATGGATACATCCACATTTAGTAGGACTCCTGCTATTGTCTGTTAGCAGGACAGAAGACTGTCTTCTTCTTCAAAGTCACTGGCTGAGGCTTCACCAAAAGAATCTGGACATTTTCAAAATAAGAGGATTTTCAAAACTCATTCAAACTCAGACACAACAATTAGTTAATTCTTGTGCGGCCCGGTACCAATTGATCCTCGGTCCGGTACCGGTCCCTGGCCCGGGGGTTGGGGACCACTGGTTTACAGTCCTCCATAATTCATAATCTCGATGAATCGCATTTCAATTTTTGACATTAGTTTGACCAAATTTCAGTGTATCTGCGCACATGAGACGAAACGTCCGGGAACAAGGCTCCAGTGGCGCATGCACAATTCCCTCCATCAACAAAAATCTCCTTCATTGCGACTCTTTTGGTGATGACACGTTCTACCACTGCACTTTGAATTGAAGCTCAGAAAACTTGAAACTTTGTCTGAAATTTTTTTCTCTGATTAGTTGAAATGAATCTCAAGTTCCAGGCCTAAATTTTAGTGTTTAAAAATGCACAAGAAATATTGTTTCTGCAACACTTTGTGTTAGCCATGTTGCTAGGCCAAACAAAGACTTCAGGTCTGTTGCTGCATGAGGTCAAATTCACATATAGATGAGTGCATCTGGGCTGAGTTGACATCCTGAATACGTGCGTGCGTGTGTGTGTGTGTGTTTCAGGGGATGTACATCAAGTCAACATACGATGGTCTCCACGTCATCACTGGAACCACAGAGAACGTTAGTATGATCAAACATCGCTAGTTGTTGTTCCAAGTGGTAACAGTGCCATCCTGCCTGCAGTCCCCAGCAGACCAGTGCAAAAAGATCCACGCGGGTGATGAGGTGATCCAAGTCAATCACCAGACGGTGGTAAGTGCACTCTTGTCTAACCCCATCGCTGAGTCTCTTGGGGTTGAACCACCACAAGCCCATGTTGCTGTGTCGACCATGAGCTCCCAGATCTCCGACTGCCTGCCGAGTCTGTCTGGAATTTGCTCTCGTTGTCAGAGGGAAATCCTCAGAAAGGTGGCGACTCATTTGGGATGTGAACTCGTGCTCCACTTCCAGAGCAAATCCTGGCTTGGACTCATCACACCGGAGGGGGCTGCAAACATGAGCAGCCATTTTGATTTGGGTGATTCAACACCATGGTGATTGTTTGGCATAAATGCAAAGTGGACAATTCGATGCATGGACCATGCCTTGGTCCTCCATGGGACCAACAAGTCAGAGAGGCCGGAAACAAGTCTGGAGGAAACAGAGGCAGCGTTGTAGGAGACGGTGGTCGGTTAAATGCCACTGGAGGACGCAGACTTTCCACCATTGTTGTGTCTTCTTCCTGTCTCACTAGAGCTATGTTTCGGGTAGTAACAGCAACACTGCCCCCCATGGTTTCAGGTGGTACTTGTTAGGTAACGTTGAGCATCAATGGGCCTTTAAGCGCTGAAAACGTGTTTTTACAACACATATTCATGGCACAGTTATTTCTGTTGCTAAAATGTGCACTCAGTTTGTATTTATCTATATATTTGCTTTTTGGAATGTCGGATTAGGGGCACACCTCTGACAGTCAATGACAGACAGCTTGCTTTTTTTTCCCCAAAAAACCCACATTGTTTTCAAACATTTGGTGTGTTATTTGCAGGGTCATTTGGTCCCACCACACAAGTGGTTAATTTCAGTAGTATAGAAACTTCCAGCACAAGAAATGAGGGAAAGCAGCAAAAGTGCAACAGAGACAGACTCGTATCAGCTCAAGCAGGTAGCGCAAGTAGCTTGATCTACGGTGGCCTGAAGTGGACCAAAAGTCAGTCTCACTAAAGAGGGATTCATGAGGAAGGATGAATATCTACAGAAGTAGTACAAAAAACAGTTAGAAATGCTGGCCGAAAAGTTTGCCATGGTCCAGCCAGGAAAAGTACTGGGAGAGAACTAACAAAATAAAGCAACAACAGGACACAGTCATGAGGTTATTAAAAATGAACGTCAAGTTACAGAAGCGAAGCATTTGGCACGAGTGTAGAGAATAACAGGAAGTGCACCACAGCGATCCTGCACATACATGTGCTGGGGAGTTGCTGATTGACACATGAGGGTGCCGTGTGTTATCCCCCTCCCTCCCCCCTCAGTTGTGAGAGTGCACCGAGATCTCAGCAGCAACCTGTCATTACCCCCTCAGCGAGACCCTCACCACTGTGATCCCTCACCCTGGGGGAGCCGATAAGCACTGGGAGATAAAGGTTCGGGGGAAACAATCGGAGAGGGGGGAGTCTGCGCTGAAACCTGCGAGAGGAATGGATGAAGTTAAGTGGGACGAGGAGAGAGGGAAAATAAATAGCGCAGGGATGTGTGGAGAACAGAGGAAGGAGGTCTTCTGTCAATTTCAATCCGAAATTGAACTGCCGGCGATGAAACATTAATAGACTCCTGCAGCAAACTCTGTCGACATCACATCAGATAAGTTGATCTGCAGAGGCTGTGGTGTATTGAGAATTAAATCAGCGCCAATATAAAATCAAATCCTATTACGCCATGTGGGACGGAGCCGTGTTGCTAACAGGCCCATTCATGTCTATGCATGAGAGTTGTTTTTAGCTGCGCCACTCTTTTGAGGTAAAATGTAGAATTTACTCCAATAACAAAGTGATTGTTTGAAGAAGCAACATAATTATGTGGAGGTAATAGCATCTGGGAAAATAATGAAGCCCCTCGGGGGCGGAAAATCTCTCCAGCAGCAGTTTACGCTCTGTTGTTATTTTTGGGTCAGCCTCTCTCTGTTTGCTTCGGTGTATTAGCATAAGAGATCGGTTAGCAACCCGCCCCGGTCCGGGCTGTGTGCTTCCTGTTACACATCGCCACATGTGGTCCACTTGGGTCCGGATTCATCAGTCTGAGGGTCGTGAATATTTATGAAGACGGTTGCTAAGCTAAGCTAAAGATTGCACGCTTCACCCGAGATTGAACTTGTGTGTAATGGAAGCCATATTTGGAAGTGGTCTTTCATTTTGGTAGCAAACAAACCAGTAGGTCTTAAGGCCCATTTATGTTCCCTTCACGTACGAAATTGTACCTGTCCGTTTCAAATATTAATGTGACCGTTGGTACTGCTGGTCACCAATAGATCCACCAACAAACTCCAAACCAACATGGCGGCTGTGGAGTCAGTGTTGATCATGTAGCTCTGGCACAAAAGAGGAAAGGTAGGTTAAATATATGGCCACTGGAGGACAGAGAGTTTCCACCATTGTTATGTCTTCTTCCTGTCTCATTAGAGCTACGTATCGGGTAGTAACAGCAGCACTGCCCCCCATGGTTTCAGGTGGTACTGCACCGGTTGGTCTGTATCTGTAAGCTTTGTGGAAATGTGCAGAAATAGGGAGGAAATGAAGGCAGAGCACAGACAGATCTCCGCATACGGAAGACCTGTGGAAGACCGAACATGAATAGGCCTTTTGCGGGGTGCTGAAGTCAATTCCTGGTTCAATGGGTTGAGTTGAAGAGGTGAGTGCAGGCAGGGTGGAACAAGTCAGAAGTCAGACATGAAGAGTGAAGAAGGGTCAGATCGTTTGAACTGGTGGAGAGTGGAGACAAAGGATGCTGGAGCTACCAGGATGAAGGGGAAGAGGAGGAAGAGGAACAACCAATGGGCTTCAAGCATGTGGTGAAGGAGGACACGATGAGGACAGGTCTGACGAGAAAGGATGCGCGGGACTGGAGGACTTGTTTGTAAGACTGATGGGAAAAAAGAAGACTGCGACCAAGGCAAGTTATTGTGTCGCACCTTTGATGCTACTCTCTTTGTGTTGTCTTCTTGACTTATTATTGGCTTAGTAAGTCAGTAAAGTAAGTCAAGCCTTCCTGCGACACATATTTAGATCCAAGCTTCTTAATCTCCGTCAGTGTTTTCCCTGTTTTATCTACAGTTATATACTGACAGTCACGATAAGTACATTTTGAATTACAATCTTAGACCTAGCAGTCGTTTAAGAGTCGTCACATGTGGATCTATGTGCCAGTAGCAGGGACGGCAGCTTATGTGTGTGCTGTTGGCCCAGAAGAGAGTGGGCCACAAATGTCATGAATTCTGTTGCTGCGTGACCAGGGAAGATGCTGAAGGCTGACACACGCTGGTCATCGTGTCACAGCAAGGTCACAGCGCTGTGTCTGTCTGTGTGTGTGTGTGCTTACACTGTAGTGCCTGCCTCTGCGGACACTCGCCTCTCTGAGGCCAGTGTATCCAATCGATTGTCCTGACGACTGTCGTGTTTCGCTCCGGAGCCAAACTGGACAGGAGCGTGAGGAAACTCTTGCCACTCAGCACTGGGTTCACTTTCTGCTTCAAATACAAAACTGTTTCCTACTCGGGTCTGGAATTTACACCTGAACAGTGGTGACTGGCAAATTTCTTGTGGGAAAAATTGGGACAATGATAGAAAAAAATGATCATCATTATCGTAATTATTAAGAAGTTATCATTATTATTTTAATGTAAAAAAATAACAGCATGTTGAGGAAAATGTCCAAGCTGAAAATGTCCATCTGAAAAAAATGAATGATATGATTTATGAATTATAATGATGAAAATTTCATTAGCCTAACCCTAACCCAATCTAATTAAAGTTCAATTAAAAGTATATTAAAAGTGTCTTTGAAGAAAATCTATATGTACTCACAAATAACACTAGCAAAAATATTAATAACAGTAAAACCGTAATTTCAGAAAATACACATTTGTTTATTATTGAAAATGTTTTTTTATATAAGTCAATAAATACTAAAATCTATATTTGAAAATAAAAAGACCGTTGGTTCAGGTTGGTGCTGGTCCAATGTATATTTATCCACAAATAATACGAGGTGGACAACAAAGGCACACAGAAGGATGACAGCATAAAGTCTTGTTGTCCAACTCAAAGACAAAGTCCATTTGAGTCAGATGGTTTGGGACGGGGTGTGACTGAAACACCTATTCAGATCCCCTTGAGGACGTGCTGTAGCTGCTGCGGATGATTCTCCAGCTGTGCGTGTGCTGTGTAGGTGGGCTGGCAGCTGAAGAACCTGGTCAACGCTCTGCGAGAGGATCCCTGCGGCGTCATCCTCACCTTAAAGAAGAGACCCCAGAACACTTTGAGCTCCACTCCGGCTCTGCTCAGGAACGTCCGCTGGAAACCTCTGGGCCTGCAGGTAAACACCGGCCTCAGCGCCAGTTTGTCCTCGGCTCGACCCGCAAAAGCGCCTCACGCTGATCCCGGCTCAAGGATCAGTGTAACCGAGCCGCCGTGCTTAAGAAGTGAAATTTAATCTGGAGAAGTCTGCGGCGACTTCCTGCTGTGCTAGTTAGAACCTGGCAGCCTGACGTGGCACCTTGTGCTGAGAACGTGTCTCTTTAGCTGCAGCTAGCGTTTGGCTGTCGTTACACACCTGCATAGACCTACACTGCATAGAGTCAAGAGAAAACCTACAGTTGTTCTGATGGTTTCATGGATGACCTGTTGAGATGAGAGGTGTCTACATGTCCAAGTCAAAAACAAGGATAATAGATATGAATCTGGACACATTTTGACCCAAACAAGCTCAAAAGTGGTGATTTTTAATGGATAAACTGAAACGTTCTGACCTTCAATCCTCTCCGCGTTCTTCCTGCCGTAAACAGCAAATATGAGGCCCAGCAGGCCGTGCAGGGGAGGTTCTAGCAGGACCGTCTCTCACACCTCGGAGGAGAGGCGACCGTCTTGTCAGCCCCTTGATTTTCACAGCAGCTATTTTTGACCGAAAACCAGCAGCTCATTCATTTACATGCTTCATGGGTATTTCGCTGCGGCCTTGACTCGTCGCTCTGGCTTTACCTCCTGTTGTGTTTTTACCCCGTCTGTCCTACTTCTGTTTCTGAGGTCCGAGAATATTCCTGAAAACATCTCTGCATAAATATATGAATGCATTAACCCCCTTTCGTTTCTCCCTTTGAATAGTCTATTGAAATCCCTATATTTTCTCAGGCTGGAACTGTTACTGTGTTGCACGGATCTGGTACATGAATAAGAAATAAAAATGAGAAATTCCTTGGTCCAGACGGTGATCAGAATGGCCCCCTAGTTAGTGTGTTCCATTTCATTTTCCTGAAAATCAGTTCATAAGTTTTCATGTTGTAAAACCCTCCTTAACAGAGGCAACTGTTGTGGTCAGCTCAGATTCCTCTAAGATCCAGTCCAAGCACAGGTTATTTCCTGTTTGGGCTTTAAGATGACAAAAAATTCTTTCTTTTTATTTCAGACTTACATATATATTTATCATTATTACCCACTCATTTCCCATTTTTATGATTGTCTTCTTTGATACATAGTTTCGTGTTGCGAGAAATGTAACTTTTTCTTGTTGGTCTATGGCATTTCAAAGAGATTTATTTCCTATTACCTTTCATTTCAAGACATATTTTTTAGGTTTCAGCTGGTGTATATACTCATGTATTGTTTTATATATAGTAAGAATGAGGAGGGCGAGACCAGAGGAAACATATGTACCTGCACAAGTCCAGTGCAGACTCTCACGTTTATTTCTTACTGCAAAAGAAACGGTTGTCATGTTTCCGAAAAAAGATCAAGAGTGCAGTTTCAGAATTTCCCTTTTTCATAGCCATGAGCAGTATTCATTTTCATTCCATCCATTATTATCAAGTCAAATCTGACGTCAATATCATGTCTTCCTGTGGCGTGTTGTGTTTCCTTGAATCTAAAGTAACGCTTGGTTCTGAAAGTGTTCCGACGGAGAGATGGACTTCTGAATTCTGAACATGTCTTCACGGTACTTCCACCGTCCGTCGTGCCTCCCTCAGCCGCGCCCTTTCATTTGCTGTGTGGCTGAGCGGGTCCGGTCCTGCCAGCCCCCCGGCGTGATGGGCCGCTGAGACACAGAATAACTTTGGCAGAAGAGAAGAAAGAAGACGTTTAGATTTGTTCTCTCCGAGTGAGACTGGATCTCTTAATTATTCATCAGCAGCTACCGGCAGCTTCACTGGCTCCCGAACCAGAGCCGCTTCACACAAAATGCAGGAGATAATTCGCTGAATCCAAAATATCCTGCTGCTGCTGAACGGCCGGCGTGTGTGTGTGTGTGTGTGCGGCTCAAAGCGCTTGCTCCGTCCATCTGTACGTGTCAGAGAAGTGTGTTGCTGGCGCTGGCACACGTGCCCTGTGTTAGCAGCGCCGCCGCTCCTCTGGGAAGCCAAGGAAGTGGGTCAGTGCACTCCGGGAGCAAGGCCTTGGACACACACTGGACTCACACGCCCCCACACACCGAGCGCACGGCTGTGAAGTTTCAGCAGTCTGGCAAATAATCAGCGGGATTAGAATGAGATCTGCGATGGAAACAATTTATCTCCGCCTCAAATCCTCCCTGGCAGTTTTGCTGATTCTGCTGAGTGATGGCCGATCTGTTGTGGACTTTATCTGCTACTTGCATGTATGTGATCCGGAGTGGGATATATATATATGTGTGTGTGTGTGTGTGTGTGTGTGTGTGTGTGTGTGTGTGTGTGTGTGTGTGTGTGTGTGTGTGTGTGTGTGTGTGTGTGTGTGTGTGTATAGGGACGTGGTTGGTGCCTGAGTGGAGGCCATGTCTGGGTCCACTTCACTGGTCACGTCCCCGGTAACATGCGGCGCCTATATTACCTGACTTCTTCCATCACCAGGGATATTACCTTGAGTAACGCTTCACACCCATAACGTACCGCAACAGTTGACGCTGTTTGAGAGTGTGTGCCACACCACTGACCTTAACTGTGTGTTGGGTGTCAGATGTTGTCTCTGAAACTTGGAAACTGATGTGCTGCTTTAAGTTCAAGTCCACTTCTGACAAATCCTGAAACTTAAATATTTACCAAATACTTACTCTTATTTTAGTGCTTTATTTTAGTGATTGACCTGGAGCCGACTCGCACTGAAAAGTGGAGGATGTGTGGGCCTCTTTGCACTTGCTGCTGCCCCCGTGACCCAAGACCCGAGAAGTCAGTATACTGACTTGTGCTTCATGGTAATGAACCAAAGCTTTACGTATGAAGCCCATTTAGCAGCTGTGGCAATGATGCGTGAATGAGCAACACATCCCTCCAGTTTTCAACGCTCCTCACCTCTTAAACCAAGTAGTGGGCTGCTGGATGAGGTTGTTGACGCCGCAGCTGCGCCAAGCCTCTCACTCCACAATGTAAAAGTCGTGTTTTCGTCACTAGCTTTCGGTTTTCGTTAAATATTTCATTCTACTCTGATTTTTAAACTTGGCTGGGGAGTTATCATCCGAAAGCGCTGCTCATCCTGACGTCATGTATAATTGAAAACCAAAGCTTTTTTAGAAGCCGCTCAGGTTGGACTGTACAGACTGAACTACACAGCTACTTTTCACGATTTAAGGTGGAGCTCATTCGATCGCCCATAACACCCATAAGGTACCGCAACAGTTGAAGAGAGTGCCACACCACTGACCTTAACTGTACTTTGGGTGTCAGATGTTGTCTCTGAAACTATGGGTATGGTTCAGGTTTTTAGTCGCACAAAAAAAGACAAAGTCTGGCTGGCATGCCAGACGTTTGTCAGCTGCCAGACGTGACTGGACACTGCAGCCCAGATATTGATGTGATATCTTCTAAAGCTCTATTCTGAGTTGGGCCCAGTCAAGCGTGTCGCCGTGCCGTGGCGCTCCATCCGTGGGTGTTGAAAGTTAAAATGGTTGAAGTGCTGTTTTAACAGACTGGAATTTGTCCCATCTCCCTCCACTCACACCCACTCTCTCCCGCTGGGCTGTAATCACTAGGAGACTATTTACAGTCGGCACCGGTGCTGCCCCCAGTCTGGCTTTCCCACCGTCACCCCGTCTCTCGCCATCCCTCACTTATAATTCCCAAGTTGGAAATAAGAAGTGAACTCAGCTCGGCGGATGGCGCGATGTCAGGAGGACGTTATCGTCACGAGAGGACATCCTCTGGTTGGGTTCTCTATCCACCTCTCCATCAGAACTCAAGAATCTGCAAAGCTCCCTGGCACCGGCTTCGCCTTTGTCACCCTGAATGTTCCAGCAGAGAACGAATGTGACGCATTTAAAATGCGGACCACGTTGTGGTGACATCATAAGCGAGGCATCCTGCCATCACGGTAGACTGGATGACAAATGAACACGGGTGTCCTTGAGTCATGCTCGCGGAGAAGACCACACTGGCTTCCCCCTGGAAGAGAGTACGGCTGGAAGAATGGAGCAGCGAAGTGGAGATGAGAGAACGGTTGTCATGGGAACAGACATGCAGAACCTGGGTGTGTGCGTGAGCGTGAAGCCGCTTGAAACAAAATGACAGTATAAAGAAACTAGTCGATTTGACAGGAGACGCAACATTAAATGACTAGTAAGAGCACGAGAAGCAAATCCGAGGCAGAAGATGCTTCGATGCCGTTCAAGCTGTGGGAACACGCCATTGTTCCCCATGAGAATCAGGAAGCAGCACTCAACCATGGTGAGGACAGCGACGTGGCACTGGTGACACCAGCGCCGGCGCTGCTGCTGCTGCCTCCTGGATCACGTGACCGCTGACGTACTCCGATGGCCACTCAGTGTTTCATTCAAGGAATGGGTTTAGATACAAAAACTGTCATATCACAAGAGTTTTCTGTCGTTCAGAATGGTCTTAGAATGGCAATAGCACCATGTTCTTTCACACAAAAGCACAAATGGTACTTTTAAATTCCAAATCAGGAGAATAAGAAATTTGTGAATAAACATCATATGTGGTCTCCTACTACAAACTACATTTACTGCAGCAAACACGACAGCACTACTACTCCACGGCTACTACTGCTAATACTCCCTGAGATGCTCCTCCTTGTACTGTGAATAAAACTAAAGCAGCTACTGATATTACTGCTACGACTAATGCTGCGACTACTCTACACACTTCCCTCCTCAACCTGTAACTGTGCAGCCACTGTCTGGCTGTGTCAGTGCGATGTACTGAGGGCAGCGCTTCAGCAGAGACCGCAGGTCAAATACAACTCTCTGTCTTCAGTACTGCGAGGTACTGCACCGCCAACCCCAGTTTACGTAGCGGCTGACTAGGGCTTGCTGCGTTGGTGTAGCGCGTGCCTACTAAAGATGAAACAGCATTGTTGTCTCTTGTAATGCAACCGAAAGTCTTGGTATTAAATAGAAATCTATTTTTGCCAAACCTTGGATGAATGAGAAAGAGCCCTTTCTAGCAGAGATGGCGTATCAACACTACTCTGTTACTGTTTTGTCGCGTGTATCTTGAGCATGAGGGTGAGAGCTGCGCAGCCACAGGAGCATCAGTGCCTCATTGACATTGCAAACTGCTTTTCAATGGAGCGTTTAGATGGTGAACTCGCCCAAAGTTCCCACTTCAGGTGATGGATTCAGGTGGAAATGGCACCGTTGCAGAGTAAAGGAATCCTACAGTGGCCGATTCACTCCTTTCTGACTCGTGTAAATCCCGATTCCCTTTTATTGCCTCAGAATATGGAAAGACAAGAGAAACAAATCTACAATTCTGAGCTATTTGTTTTTTTGTTTTTTTACTCAGCCGGTCCCCACAAGCCCGACCAGCACCTCCCCGACCCCCGGCGGGACCTTAGGAATGTCCAAAATGGATGCTCAAAGCATGCAGGACGTGTACATCCTGTCCCCAGTCTCTGGCCTCTACAGCACCAGGTCAGACATGCAACTGAGCGCATCACGTATTCATGCTCCGACCCAGCTGCTGACGCCCTACTGTCGACCCTCCAGGGAGGAAATGGGTTTGATGTCATGTGATGACATCAGCCGCTACAGTGTCAGCTCTCAGTCTGGCTCCAAAGGGTCAGAGGCAGTCAGCTACTACCTGGACCAGGACAGCGGCCAGTTCTTCTCTCTGTTGGAAGGGGACGGACCACCGGGGCCAGACTACGACAGGGGTCGGAACACAGGCGTGCGGCGACGGGATAAGACGCCCACCCACGGTAAGAGCTGGCTGTGATGCTGCTGCGAGAAGAGCAGGCGGCATGTTCCGTTGAGTGTGGTCCTCACCATCAGCTTGTTGTTCTGTGTGCACGCCACGGCTCTGCCTGTGTTCGCCGGCGACACCAAATTACATTCAGTGGGTTCGGTCCAGACACACTGTCCTCACCCCCACCGTGTCAGAAGGGGTGCAAGACACTCCTCAACCATGGCATGAAGACCACAGCCACACAACACACAGAAGCCTTGCTCAGGGATGTATTCTGGGGCCTAAGGCAAACACGGTCATGCGGCCCTTGGGTTGCCATCGTTCAAGGGACCCCACCCTCCGAGCTGGCCGTCCATCTGCTTAGGGTGACCCAAGCTTCCCCCAGTCTTCAGAACAACCATAATTCATGTCATACTTCAAGTCAACATTCATCTTCATGTTTAACAGTTTTGGTGAAAAAAATCTAATGCACGTACAGTCCTCAAATAATTGCATTTTGGGGGTCCTGGAATTTTTGAGGCAGATTCAAACAATTTGGTGGTTCATAACACAGTTTTCATTTTCAATAATGTAGCAAGGCTGCACAGTGGCATGGTGGTTTGTGCTGCAGCCTCACAGCAAGAAGGTTGTTGGGTAATTCCCTTTGAGCCTCGCGGTGAGCTGGGGACCCCCCCTCATTGTGCACCCTGCCTCTTGCCCTTAGTAGCCTGGATGGGCTGCTGCCCCCCGTGACCTCGATAGGTGGAGGGAAATGGATGGATGCTGTTGATTTGGTTGAAATCCTGTCCGTCACTGTCCTTTTTTCAAATCGTCCCAGGCGTCTGTCCCCCTCACCAGCGGACACACACACACACACACACACACACACCTTGTCTCCCTCTCACCTGTCCACCTCACCAGCTGTCTCACCTGTCCTCCCGACTCTCTGATTGCACAAAATTGGTCGTTCCAGGTGACCACAGACCCGTTTCCATGCCACCCGAATATAACTGGATGGCCGAGGCCAAGGAACCCAGCATGGGCAAGAGAGGGAGCCGAGGTACACACACTCAAGCACGACAGGGGTGCGCACACTGCCAAACACTCGCTTCGCTTCATACGCATTTCAGCTCATCGCCTGGTCTGACGTGGTGCTTTGCTTGTGTGGGGATACATATCTGCCAGGTATGTATCTGGATCTGTGACAAACAAACATAAATGCCAGGAAATTGCATTTATACAAGCTCTGGGGAAATGAGGCTGCCTCTCTTTGACCTGCTCAACCGTTTTGCAGCTGGACTTCATCTGTATTCCACGGCGCATCTTGGAGTCTGCCATCTGAAACTCTATGAATAACATTAAAGCACTATATGGGCTCTGACTCCTCTCCCTGCCTCTCCAGGGCCGGCCGTCAGTCCGTCCGTCCGTCCGTCCCAAGCCCTGCTTTTTCACCAATATGTATGTGGCTAATAAGCAAATGAGGCTTCTCTGTCCACAGGGAGCAGAAGAAGGCGCTGCCACTGGCAGCCCTTCTCTACGAATCAGCGTAATCATTGCCAGCAGATTAGCAGTCAGGCCCCTGCAGCCGGATCCATATCAGTTAATACAGCTTCCAGACACTTTTTTTATCTGGAATGGTGTATTCATCTATTTTGGCTGTGGATTTCTCCACAATGATATGGCTCTCCTGCTCTCTGTGGGCTTCCTCGCTGTCCTCCATCCTCGCTGTCCTCTAACCGCCGCCGTCTCCCACTTGTCGCCGCGACAGACTCCGACAACTCCCTGCTGCGTTACCTCAGCGACGATAAGATCCTTGTGATCGAGGAGGAACCTGAAGGTCTGGGGAGAGAGAGCCGGCGGGACTCCACCAGACGCTCTCGCCGCAAGAGCCGCAATCCCAGCAGCCCCAGCTTCCCCATCAGTCCGTCCATGCTGTCCTCCACCCTCCGTCTAGACCAGCCTCCGGAGCCCTTACCTGTGAGTACACACTCTCCATCTCGAGCCCTGCTGTCTACGTGAAACTCTTCAACAAGTTCCCCAGCTACTGTTCGCCTTCAGACCCCCTGTGTCACCACCCAAATCTGCTGAGCCGACCTGAGCTCATGTGGCGCAATATTCTCCCAGACATAAACTCATGGTTCACACCGCATGTTTATCACAGATGACCAGTTCGGGTGTCGTGAACAAAATATGATGGATACATTACATTTCAAGTTCCCAAGTGATTGGTTTTGTCACGTGACTGATCTCAATTGGACCTGGGTAGTGATTCAGATTTCCCCACGCAGTAAGATACAGTATATTTCAGACTATTTATACCAAATTATACCAAAACATTGAGAACCAACACTGTACATCAGAGGCGGGCAATTATATATTACAAAATCCATTTTTGGAAAAAAAAAAAAATTGATTATAAATCACAAAAAACTTTGGACCAAACACCTATGAAAGATTAAAAGGCAATTATTTCAAAGTATATTTTCAATTTTCTTTGAATGTATTTTGAGGAGCAAGAGATACTCACATTTGACAAATGATTAGAAGAAAACTACATTTTTAGTCTTAACATGCGATATATTTTCTGGTGAAAAAGTAGATCTTATATAAGAAAAAGGACAGAAAATAGTCAAAGAAGTACATCAAAGACGTACTGTTGCATAGTGAGTCTGACCTCATCATCGCCATGAAAATACAGACCAAGGCATTTGCTGTCAAGAGTCGTAGCAGTAGTATCTAACGTGCTGCATTTTTGAAAACATCTGGTTCAGACTACATGTTCCACCACACATGGAGAGGGAATAATGGACTTCTAGTTGATTTCAGAAATCGATATTGCAGGAAAATACTGTAGTTTCAGATCAGTTTTCGACTGACACTAGAAAGACTAGAACATGTTGACAATGCAGGACACAGCGATGATATCCAGAAAGTAAGTGAAGGAATTTGACCTTTTTAGCTTAAGAAAGGTCCTAAAATATGATGAGACGTCTCCATAACTGAATCCACTTATGATTAAAAACATGGGTGACATCATCTACAAAGCCTTATGAATTGACTAATAATGCATCATAGATGAGCCCTTTGTATGAAATGTAGCCAAAGGCTTTGTCTCAGTTTCATGTACTATGAAGTGGACCTTTTGTAAAGATCCTCAGGGCAACTGGACGATAGAATTAAAAGCTTTTAATAAATAATGTCTGAGAAAACAAAGAAAAAAATCATTGGCTTTCTAGAACTCCAGTGTTAATTTAATCAATATTGGATGTAAATAGAGTAACTTGTGATGAGTGAGCGACTAAATACTGGATAAATACTTGTTATTGAATCTCACATGTTGACTTTCATAGCATTGAAGCAACGAGAATGTCTGGATTTATCAACAGGACAACCATGAATACCTGTGAACAAACCTGGCAAGCCGTCCTCCCTCCCACGGCGTCATACATTGACCTTGGGAAAATGGACTTTTGCGTCCTAAACTGACGCTGAAGGCAGCCTTCAGCGCTGCATGTCGACGCGTCAGGTTTCCAATTGAAGCAGATGTTGCTTATTCTGACGTGGGTAGCGGCGCTAAGGTTAGCCATGGGATGTGTTCATTTTGTTCCATACATAGTAACATTTCAGTTGCACCCAACCCTGCTCAAGGCGTCAGCTTGCAAGGCGAAGCCTGACTTTGATGTCAACATGGGACATAGCCCACTTTGTATTACAGCGTGGGTTGAATCGGAATGGTTTAAATAACTATATACCCAGTAGTGTTGCTCCCTATTTGTTTCATGGATACATTTCCATTCCTTTTTTCGGTGTATGAAATAGCGTTGATAATGTGCGCTGGATAGGACAGCAGGTGGCAGCCACTTACGGCCCACACTCTGAAGGACGAAGAAGACTACGCATGAATAGATAATCCTGCTGCGTGTACAGAGTGCAAGAGCAAACTGTAGGATTCATATTCATGACAGTAAATGTCAGGCTGGAAACCTGCCCTCAACTGTGATCATGACCCTGAGGAAGGAACAGCTTGTGTCTTGGGTCACGGTGTGTTGCCGTGTTACAGGTCACGTCTGTGTTTGGGGACGTCAGGTACAGAGGAGACCAAGGAGAATGGGGTTGATGGCTGTTGTTACATAGCTGCCGGTTGGGCGGATTATGAGCGCGGCGGCGACTGTCACGCTCGTCGGCCAATGTTCTGCTGCTGTTTGATCACGCACACAAACAGGACTGCATCTGTATGCAAGGTAGATGTGTCTCACCACTACTCAGCCTAATGTGCTGGTCTCTACAGAGGCGCCAGCTTCTAAAGAGGAGCTACTTGGTGATGTACACACACACACACACACACACACACTGAGGTAGGTGGATGACTCAGCATCAGCCAGGACAATTACAAGTGAGGCCGACGGCGGTTAAAACACAGCGCACGTAAACACACACAGACGCCCGGCAGGCTTACAGGTTAGCCCCCCCCCCATCTTCCCTCGCTGTGGTGACTCATGCTGTGTCCTTTTCCTTTTCTGTCCACCATCAGCTCATGATTGCTTCTTCAATTAACCTTCAGGAATATGCTTTCGTTTACTTGCAAATGACGGATGAAGGCTGAGGGCTATTTCTGAACGTACATAGTTCCCAGCCAAAATTACAATCTAATCTCTCCACCTGCTCTCGGATCTGCCACCAGTTTTCTCTCCAACTGCCTGGAAACTTTGAAAAATGAAGGCGAACAGGTCAGGTTTTGCTTGTTTTGTGGTGACTCCAAAGCCTCCTCAGATGGCTTCAAAGTCCTCCTGCAGGTGAGGAGCCGGAGATCTGGCCAAGCTCACCGAGGAGCTCACTTTCAGTTCAGGCCCTTTTGTTCCCAGTTAGGTGTTTTGCCCATTAGCTCACGATGCTGCTCTGGTTCTGTTAACAGTGGCGAAACTTTCATGGTGTAATGGGCATCGTGTTGGCTGGCCTAGGAACACAGTGCCTCAAATTGAAGATTAAGAGGGAGTGAGGTTGCTGTGCTTCAAACGCCCCTGATTCTAGTTGCTGCACCATGGAGTGGACTACACTTGTTAAAAAGCAGATGGCCGAACGTTTCAAGTCTGTAGATGCCAAAAGCAGGAATCTGAAAAAGCACTTTTGGGCTGACATTATTGTCATATGTTTAAAGTTTATTCTAGTTTGACTTGCAACCCTGAAATGCCGCTGCATTAAAGTGGTGGCAAGCCTCCGTCACTGTGATGGCACCACAACCTCACCTAAGCTAGTTTGTTGTCTATAATGATCTGTAAACAGCGAATAAGACACAGCAACCGGATCTGGTGCCAGTGTGAAGTCTATTTCTCAGAAATCCATTCAGTTTCATTGCTAATGGAAATAAAGCCAGTGGCTTTGTGCCGGTGTTGAATAGCAACATGTGAAAGGGGATCTTAACCTTTTTGATCTTGTGGCCCGAACAAATGGGCCCGGGGCCCATTCAAGTCATAGAACTGATTCATAACTCTTGATTTCATTTGTGATCAATAACCATTGTTAATCTACTCACACGTAAACAAACCAAAGCCTTGTGAAATGACATGAAACCATGGGATCGTTGCAAAGATATTTATTTGTCATGGAAAAGTCCAACCAGCAGGAGAAGCAGGTGCAAGTCATGTTCATCACATTTGCTGAAGAAAAAAATACCCTTGATGCAAACTGTTGAGAAACTGAATACAATTCTGAACAAAATAAATATCATAAAACCATGTATGAATAAAAATAATACATTTTTCTCCAAAGAAGATCTAAGTGAAGTGTAGTCGTATATAGTATATATAAGAGTTGCCATTTCAAAACAGGTGCATTCATGTGGAGATTTTACTGTTGGGGGCGACATGACTTTGATTATCATTTTTCTCTTTCCAAGAACTTCTCCATAGTTGTCAACTATCACAGCTTTGCAGCTGTCAAGTCACTTCAGTGACACAGTACTGCCACCATATGTGGCTCATGGATTACAACTGAGCGTCTTGCAGCCCTCGCGGCCCAGAGGTGCAGCAGCAACAATAACATAAAAAACTTTAGTGGCCCTCAAGGAGGCGCTCGCGGCCCAACCAAGGGCCCCGGCCCTATGGTGAAGAATCACTGATCTAGTGGATGTTTGTCACCAGGGTGAATTGTAACTTCTTGTGATGGGTCTCCGACTTAATTAAAGAGTATAAACCCAATCATCCTGTTGCAGTGGACATGGTGCAGTACAAAATCCAGTTTGTTATTATTCTGTGTATTCAGAATGAGAGTAATACATTTGTCAATATCTTTTTTGGTTTGAGAGGTCTGATTCTTTTCCATTTTTCTGCTCCTGTGACCTTCTTTGGATTGACGCGGGCGTCTTAAATGACAGCTCTTTCCATCAAGTCCATCTGAAAGTGTGTGTAGTGGCAGGTGTTACAAAGAGAATTTAGGTTTTAAGGGGGGATGGTGTGGCAATAATAACCTCGATTTTCTCCTCTATTCCAGCGAGGAGCCGACACGCTGCGCGCAGACACAACAGACAGGTAGGTTTGTGAATGCGCTTCCATATGAGGAGAAGAAAAGGTCAGATGTGACGACATGCTCTGCTTCTGCAGCAGGTACTCGGGTTCAGGGAGCTCAGGCGCTGCCTCCATGAGGAAGGTGAGCGCATCCCGGCCGCCGGTTCTTTGCCCATCGTCTCGTACACACTCGGGGAAAACAAAACAGCCACTGAGCTGAACAATGAGACGAGATTCTCTTCTAACAGAACGTTTCATATTTAGGTCAGTGTGATACAGGAAGCTCATTAGCTGCGCGAGATGTAGCAAACAATGACTCAGCTCACTAGTCTGCAAACACACTTTACTCATCAGTATAATCTGCGTTAATAGCTGGGAGGCAAGTTTGGCATTGTCTCTGCTAATGTTATCACCAGCAGACACACAGACCTGCTTAGAGCCGCGGGACGATAATATGGATCGCGCGTTATTGTTTACACTAGCGCCAGGGATTCAATCTTATCTATTTATTTTTGGTCTGTTGGCTCACACCAGCCGACGTTCAGCAGCTAGATTTGGCTCATGTGGCTGAGGTCTAAGGGTGATTTTAAAACGTTGTTAGCTTAGCCTTCTGCGATAGCATAGCTTATACAGTCGCCACACCAGATATGGGAAATATCATTTGATGCTGACGTAGGTCCACTCTGGTTTTATATTCCAGCTCATTTAAGTTTGATATTTTTTAATTATTGGCGGTGTTTAACACACAAGCCTCCTTTTTCAGACTAAAACAACTTGCAGCAATTGAAATCTGTTTTCAACGTGTTCACCTCTCACTTTCTTTTGCAGTCTTTTCACTATACCTCTCTAAGAACGAAAACCAAAAAGCGGAGTAAAGGTAGGCTCAAGTCTGGCGCTGAGATTTTGCATGTCGAGGAACACAGACTTGGAATGAAGCCTGTGCAACATTCAGGCAGAGGGACACACGTTCAGACTTAATTCATAGTTAACCAAGGGAAACTCTTCAATGTCGCCCAGGATCCCTAACCAGTGCCAGTCGGAGGAGAATCTCCTGTAAGGACCTGGGGCACGGCGACTGTGAAGGCTGGCTTTGGAAGAAAAAGGACGCCAAAGGCTACTTCACTCAGAAATGGCGGAAGTACTGGTTCATCCTGAAGGAGTCGTGTCTCTATTGGTACACCAATCAGAATGTAAGTGCTCTGAGACGCACCAGTGTGTCGTCCGCTGGCCCCACGCCTTTATCAATGCATGTACCGGTACAGACTGGTAGTTTTAGTTCATTCATCAGGAGCAAAAAGAACAAATCAATCACTATAAAGGTGAATAATTAACACAAATGATAAGATTGTTGCTCCCAATTTTGGCCATTTCGTCTTCTTCTTCTTTTTCTTCTTCTTCTTCTTATGCTTATCATCATCATCATTGTTATTATTATTTACTCGTTGGGCAGAATAACTGTCCATATATTATTTTATCATCATTTTTTTTATCAGTGTGCATGTGACTCCTCTGTCTCTCTGGTGTCGATGATGACGTAGCACTTCGCTCCATCTGTCTCTGCCTGCAGGATGAGAAAGCTGAGGGCTTCATCAGCCTGCCCGAGTTCAGAATAGACCGAGCCATCGAGTGCAGGCGGAAATTGTGAGTGCCGCTCACATGTTTCCCCAATTATTCACACACACACACATCACACACCAATCAGCAGCGTATTCAGCCCAAAACACAATGACCTGCTTCTCCCACTTGTGTCTGACTGATTTGCAGCGCCTTCAAAGCCTGCCATCCCAAGATCAAGAGCTTCTTCTTCGCCACCGACTGTCTGGAGGAAATGAATAGGTGAGGGCGTCTATACGTGTGTGTGTCTGTGTGTGTGTGGTCGAGACGTTGGTCGTGACACGGACCACAGTCACAGGCCGTCACACGTCTGGTCATGAATATTTGAACTGAGTAAACCAAGTTTACCAGCAACACAACACGGAGCATGAATAAGGCATGACCTTGCCCTTCTTCAAATCTAGGGCGCTGTGTGCATGTGGGGTGGTGGGGCGGGGGGCAGAGCTGTTTGATGAGCTGTAATTATCCACACCTCTCATCAATGGCACGGGGAGATAATGAGCCCAGAGTAATTCAGCAGCCACATTTGACAAGTTGGTGTGAACAGCTCATTGTGTGTGTGTGGAAAACAAAGCCAATAAATGGGGTCAGGCGCTACGTTGAACTGCACGCTTCTAACAGTCACTGAAACCCGACTGAATCTGTGGAGTGATGTCATCAACAAGCACACGTTTCCTGCGCTCACGGGATTCGTCGTTTTGTTGGCGAGTGAAAAGTACTTTTTAAAGAACTTCCACGACGGAAAGAACTTTGTGATGGATTTGAACTCGCACATTTCTCAACAACAACATTAAATACTCAGGAGACTGTTGTCTTTGCCTTGCAAGAATGATACAGCGGATGTTGAGTTTCAAATAAGAGTGGCGCTACATCATTGACGTGAGCTAGCTTAGCAACTATGCTAATGGTTAACGTCTCCGTACACCAGTAGATAACAACTTCTAAATCTTCTTGGGTGAACTAACAATCAATCTGACCTCAGAGAACAAAATATATAACGTTATTATGCCGCATTCCATTTAGTAAGTCGGAGCTCGGAATGTCACAGCCGAGTTAAGACAGTGTCATAGGCATTGACCAGGCTAGCAATAGCCACTGTTAGCACTGCTCACATTGTAATTTGCCTATAGAACATGTTAAATTGTACTACTGAAGCATATATATATATATATATATATATATATATATATATATACGCCATAATATCATGTATTGAACAAATTGAAAGACAATAGCTACGACTCAAATCCATGCGATACGATGGGAAGTCTCCGCACTGTTGTCCGAGCAGCCATTTTGGATTGTGACCACACACTTTCCTACCAGGAATTCTGGCGTCAGCAGGAGGCAGCATGTCCCTCTTCTGAGGACAACTGTATTGCAGCAGCAGGCCGTCTCAGGAGCAGTTTTGTTGACTTCCATTATGAAGCTCCAGCAGCCGCTCCTCACCCAGTCCCATCATAGCTGCGCTAAACGGCTACGTGCTACAGTAGTTGTGCTGTTTACCACATTATCTCAGTTGTGTAGTCTGACTGAGGAAAATAGAATTTCTCTCCCAAAGCCGAACTAAGCTGTTGACATGCGTCTTCCATGCAATGGTTGGGTTTTCTGCGCCCTCTTGTAACCATGCTTGGTGACATCATCAGAAGGCGACAGCCTGGTCTAGCCGTCCTCACACTTGCGTCGTTTACATCCCAGTACACACATACACCAAATGAAAACAGCCAGCAAGACAGTTCAGACGAACCTGGCTCGCAAAGTTCAAAGGTCAACTCGACTTTGACTTACTCACTGGACTACTAAACAACATGGCGTGTTCAATCCTGAACCATTTGAATGACGTCATGTTTTAATCTTGAAAATGACTGTGAAACACTTTCGACCATCATGACGTGAGGCCGGCAGGTTTGCGCACGCGTTCCGGCACGGTGGAGTCGATGCCTTTGAGATGTCCCCCCCGCAGCATTGGCGCTCATTAAAGAGCCAGCCACGTTCAAAGACGGAACTCTCTCATTTGAATCGGTGATGGACTGGAGAGAGACTCTCCTCACTTCAGTCTTCTTCTTCCTTAAAAGTGTCTTGAAAGAATTCAGCTTGGCTCCCATTCCAACCTGCAGATAGCTCGCGCGGAAGTGGCTGCAAATGAGCTGCAGTTTATCATGAAACAGCAGAAATGTGCGGCTTATTAATGGAGAGTCTTTGACAGACAGAAGACTGGAGGTCTGAGTCACGCCGGGCTCTTCTGCTTTAAATAGACATTGTTTCAAGTTTCATCCAGGGATTGGATGGGAAGCAGAACATTCTATGATGTGAATTTCACACGTTTCCAAAACAGATTGTGCTGCTTTTATAAGTCGCCAGTGCGCCGTGGGGATGTGGATGGATCTGGTTGGGCTTTGGAGCTGGACAGACAGACAGACAGACAGACGGACTGATGGGAAGCGGAAGTGACCGTCATCTGGGACTGTTCAAAGTGTCTGGGACTGAATAGGATCGTCCATCTATGTCATTATCGCGGCGCTTTTGTCTGCTCATCAGAGACGGAGTGAGTCAGACGCTGTCAGGAGATGCTGACTTCATTATTCAGCCAGTGTTTTTTTTTCATGCATCACCTGCTTTAACCAGAGGCCCAGATTTATACTTGAGCCAGGTGGTGTTGAATATTTGCCCCTCAGTGAATTACCAGCAACATTTAAACAACAGTCACACGCGACGGGAAGTTACACAGCCAGAGGCCACAGTCCAAAGGTTATTTGCTGCAGAAAGGAGGGAGCAATATTTTTCCCGTTTCAAATCCTTTTTTGTCAGGTAAAGACGACTGGCAGAAAATATCCTCAACTCGTTGCCTGGAGAGACATCATGGCACCATCATCATGTGTGACCAAACCCACCCTCAAGAGTCACCTTCGCACCCTTCATTTGAGAGCAAAACTCAACCTTGTCTTTGGACTTTTAAACGGCTCATTTCTCACTTCTTGGCTGAGTGTTTCTGGAGCATCCCCCACACCTGTTGTGATGTGCTGAACAGCATTTCCTCTGCTGTCACTCCACTCCAGGTGGATGAACCGACTGGGCTTAGCTGCCATTGGCTACACCCCTGACGACAAGGTGCCGCGCCCTGACGAAGGTGAGTGGCGCCGATCTTCCTCACATCGTGCTCCCAAACGTCGACCTGACTTGCGCGCCGCCCCTCACCAGACTACTGGAGCGAGAGCGACCAGGACGAGGTGGACGGCTCCATGACGCTCAAGCAGGAGGCGCCGGCCTCTCTGTGCGACACCTACCACCGCACGCCATCGGTGAGTCAACACTCGCACGACCGCCCGCTCATGCTCAGCCTCTAGTCTTAAAGGCGCTCTCACGAGGAATAAAACACCAAGCGCACTCGGACCGGACTCCGTGCGCGGCCAACACCGTCACTCCTGCCAGCACGTGTTCATTATCCGACCACTGGATGGCGACAAACGCTAACCGATATTTCACAGGGACTGACACCAGGCGGACGAAATAGAGCAAACCTTCCCCCGGTTTGAACCCTGAGGAAGACGCGTGCGTTGAATTATTATTAGTGTAAAGAAAAAACGCTGTAAAAAATGTATACAAATATGAATTACTATGATTGGTGGTTATTTTGAAATATATTTGTTACTGTTAAAGTGGTCAATATTTCCTCAAAGACAATTTCACTATTTTGATTGGGGAATATTAAATTAATAAATTAAAATATATTGAAAATGTTCAAAGAAAACGTTTGCAGCAGAAAAAAAGCTTCAACCTTGTTTAAAAAATAAAAGCACACACAGTTGAACAGTTGAAATCCAGATTCAAACCCATGAAGACTTTGAGGTACAGAGCCTCAGGATGTACCTCCGAGAGCCAGGAGTGGTTCCGGGAGATTTCTCTGCTCATCCTCCATCTCATTGCTTCTCGGCTCTCATGCTTTGCTGTTTTGTACTCTTTCCTGTCCCTCTGTCCTCTCTCTCACTCTGCCTGTCCTCCTCTTTTTCTTGTTTTGCGCCGCACATCCTCCGTGTTTGTGTTCCCGCCCTGCTCTCTGCGTACTAATCGCCCCCCTCACCCACCGCATCAGACTAACTTCCTGCACAGTTACGACCAGCTTCCCCGCTCCGTCAGCTCCATGAGCCTCATGCGCTCCACTCCATCCCCACGTCCTTTATCAATGAGTGCCTCCACCTCCCCCATCCCACCACAGATGCTCTCTTCCACGTCCCCTCTCCCTCTCCAGGTCAATTCCTCTAGCCCCTTCCCAGAGCCCAAGCATGGTCGCCACTTCTCCAGCGAGTCCACGCACTCCCATTCCTCGGCAGAAGATCAGCGGGGCGAAGGCATGGGCATGGGCACGGGCACCGGCAGCACCAGCACCCACTCCTCCGGATGCCGCTCGTCCCATCGTGAACGCCGTTCCTGGCAGGACCTCATTGAAACGCCTCTGACCAGCGCTGGGCTGCACTTCCTTCAGACGGCGCCCGGGGACAGCGATTATGGGGGTGTGATGGGGGGCATGTCCGGGGAGATGGGCCTGTACGGCCTGGGCAGACAGGGCATGTCGCCAGAGAGACGCAGACAGGCCACGCTGCCCGTGAGGAGACACCACGCTGCTGAGCGGGACAGGGAGCGGGACGGGCCCTTCCCTCTGGAGCGAGGCCCGTACACTCACAGCCACACGCACAGACGCTCACACAAGCAGCGCAGCCAGAGTCTGCCCAGGAACAGAGACCCCATGCCAGGAAAGCTGCTCCACACCGCAGCTCATATGGAGGAGAGGAGTGAGGATGAGGAGGCGGAGGGCCAGGCGGCGGACCTGCTGGAGGGGGAGGAGGGTAAGGCCACTCTTTGATACGGCTCCATGTGCTTGGGCTGGCCTGCGTCCGTGTTCCAGTCAGGTGATGGCGCGCGCCCGATCTCAGTGCTTCTTGGTGCCGTCACTGAGATGTTTGGGGACAATTCAAGCACGCTGACGATTCCTTCTTTCAGTTGAAGGCGCGGTGTGGAAAAACGACTCCCAGCGGTTCTCCTCCGAACTGTGGCAGTAACCTCCCAGTTCCGAGGGCTTTGCATCTACCATTTACCTTCACTGTATTTGGCTGATCCAGTGACACCAGTGCTGCGCTTGAGAAACTCTAAACCTTGAACTTAACCAGACTAGGGGAGAGTTTCACAGCTGTAAAACGCAGCCCAGGACACAGGCACCGGTGTATTTTTTCAAGTATGACATCATTCAAGATCGTAATAGAAATATTCATCCTCGATACCAGTATGTTTCCACCTCCCGCAGTTATACGGTGTATTTATTGATGTCACTTTTAGTTCGGCATCTGGGGAATATTTTAAGTGAAGCCTGTTCTTTCGCTGGTGAAAACACGCGTTTTGCTGATTCTCTTCCCGCGCCAGTCATAAAGTGTTTCAATCTCAGACCTGCGGGAGTTGAGAGTGGAGAGCAGAGAGAGAAGAGTGTCGGAGGGCCGGGAGCGACGGGTGTCGGAGGGCCGGGAGCCGGAGACTTTAGACGGACTGGAGCAGCTGTACAGGACCCTGGAGCAGGCCAACGTCACCGCCCTGGGAGACCCGCGGCCCTGTGGCAGGCAGGAGCTCCGGCGATGTTTCACTCAGAGAGCCCGGGACCCCCTGCTCAACGACAGGCTGCACCGGGTCCGAGCGCTGCGCAGCACCTTGAAGGTAGCGTGGAGATCCGCCGGCGAGTTGCGATCCCATCTGACGACTGGTGTTTGTGTGCTCCAGGCCAAAGAGTCGGAGCTGGCGGTGATCTGTGCCCTGCTGGAGGACCCGGCTCTGTGCTCCCAGACCTTCAGAGAGTGGAAGCAGTGGCACAGCGAGCTCTACTCAGACATCTGCCAGCTCAGCCCCGGCACCAACGGCCAGGACGATCTCTCCCCTTTGGCCGCTCCACTCATGACCCACACACACTCTTTCATCGAGACGCACGTGTGACATCCACCCGCAGAGCTTTACATCCTGATCACGCTCATGTTGTAACAAGTGTAAATATCATAGAGGGAAGAGTCTGCGTGTATGAACTTTTGATAATCCTGAGGACCCCACCGGGTGCCTACTGCATGCCTGAACAAAAAGCATTATTCTTCCTTTGTCTATGGAACTCAGCAGTAATGCCACATGCTTGTCCAAACACGGAGACTTTTTAACACGTCCTTTGTATGTTTTGCTATATTTTCTGGTTGTTTTGGGGTTTAGGGGGAGCTATGTAGCAGCAATACGGAGGAGAATCCTTTTCACCACAGCACTGTACTTTTGTACCGACGAACTTTGCACCCAGAGCCACCAGTCCTCCCCCTTTCTCCCTCTGTCGCTTTGATTTAGTCGTCCATTCACATTGATTTCCAGTGACTTCACCGTTATCCCAAACCCACGGGGCAGCGGAGCCGCCAGCCAGCCAGCCAAAAGTGTCGCCACGCCCGACTGAAGTTGCACGTGATTCCAAACTGTGAAGCGTTTCATACCCGGCGAAGGATGGATTCCACTGTTGACTTTCTCCACTTATGAGTTCCCTCCTCTCTTTCTAGTCATCAAAGACTTGTGTATATGTGTATACTGCGGTGTACACTAATGTAAATGTCTGCGTTCCACTACCACTGTGATATGCTTGGAGAGGTAGCGGAGGGAAGGCGGAGAGTGTGGAGATCTGCGTGGGTGTTTTTTTTTTTTTTTTTGTTTTTACCTGAACGCTAGAGCTTGAGTTTGTTTTTCAAATGGGTCACAACAAAGAATGCACTTTCTCTATCTCTATCAGTCATTGGCTACATCACAGGGTCTGTCTCATCAGCCTCATCGCTGTTCAGAATATCAGGTAAAAGCATTTGCCGTCTCATTTTCTAAAGATTTGTGTACAGTCGACAAATATATTTCAACATAGAAGAAGAATATATAAAAATCTATTTACGTTTTGTGTTATAGATATAATGTAAAGTATACTGTATTCTATGCCAAGGTTTTGCAGTGTCGCCCTCTTCACCTTGTTGATGCTGGGTGCTGATCAGACGCAGGAGAAGAAACAACAACCGACCTTTCACCCCAGCGACAGTGTCGGTTGGACCGCAGATGATCTCCTGGTGGTGCATGAGTTAAGGCCTGGGACTGAGCGGACAGGGATCATTTGTGTTCGACTTTTATTTGATCTTCCTCTCACGATTGCAAGATTAGACTTGTAGCGCATGAAACATGCAACCGCACTGTTGAATACTTCTTTATTTTCACGATCAAATGCTCAAAGACACACACACTGTACGGCCAGCTGAGGAGATGAGCTGCTGCTCGGCATGTTCTAATGCAGAGCCTCCTTCAGCAGCAGGAGGTTACAACTCAACGCTTCCACGGGGGCGTGGCTTAATTGCCAGGAACGCGTGAGAAGCTATTTGACCTTTCCGGTGGACGGTCTGTTCTGTCTGTCAAACATCAGGCCAAGGACTCACTAAGACTCAGAGACACACGTAGCAGCTGCTGCATCCAGCACTAACTGTAATTATTCTCCATATTTTTCCGAGTGCAGATTCAGGTTTTATTCATCACATGACACTGTCGTGAAATAGCTCAACACACCCCAGAGATAACTAGTTTTCAGAAGGTTCATTTGAGAGCGCCACAAAAACGATGCAAGCACTTTCCCTGTGCCTCCCAACCCTCACTTTGGCAAGGCTGGACTGAGACTGAGAGCGAGCTTACACACACTCAGCCACAGTTTTGGATGGCTTGACTGAGACAAAAGAGGTGGAAGGCTCTGACTGTGTTATCCCCTCTGGAGCTGTGTGTGTGTGGAGACCTGCAGAAACAGGACGACATAGGGAGATTCCACTGTGTGTTCTTTCAGGGGTGTACACCTCCTGGTACATTGCACAGGTGTGTAAGATGTAAGTTGCACTGCGACATTAAAAAAGGAACATATTGCTCTTTTTCAAGGATAATATTAGCTTACTGTTAATCTGTACATTCAACTGACTGAAGATGATATTGAAAAAAGAAGAAATGATGTTTATTCTTCCTAAAGTAGCCTTTTTTTGGTTTCATATATATGAATATAAATATATATATATATTACAGAAAAGATACAGATTGTAAACTTAAGTTGTTAATCTTTGACTTCAATAAACTGAATCCTCTGCACTACGAGCAATGCTTGGTGTATTTGTTCTTAAAAATATGAAGCCTGGCAACTGCAACACCTTTTCATTTGAACGTTGCCTTTTCATCTCGCTCAGAACTGATTAGGATTTGTCCAAACGCAGCACCGCTGAATGACCTTTTCATAGTGTTCATTACCAGCTTCTGACGACGGGCAATGATGTAGGAAAACGCTCGACCGATATAAACCCTGCTTCAAAACGCAATTATAAGCATTAGAATAATAATGCACTTCATGTGCCACATAACACACCGAGCCTCTTGGATTTGCATGTGTAATGCCACAAGGCTGGGATGGATTTGATTTGCACTAAATTGAGGTCGCAGGCCACTTTACAGTGAGCCGACGCCAGATATTGTGTTCATGCCAGGGTCGTTATTATGGATGTCTTTGAGCCACCGTCTGTCCACGTTATGACCAGCAGGCTCGCATGCCGGATCATTTGTCGAAGTGAGTAAGAAGACGATCATCCAAAGTGAAAGTGTGCCGCACAAATCCCTGGCGCCACCACGGGCACTATCTGTTGAGTGGCTGATGTAAGAAACAGAGGCGTCTTGTCCTCAAATTCTTCAGCTTTGAATCCAATCTAAAAGTGGGCAAAAAGTACGGTCGATGCGAAGGAGAAACACTACTCCACCAATCGATGCCTCTTCAGTCCACGTGGCAGAGTCGGACTCTTTCAAGAGCCCCTTTTGAAACGCACCTCGTGTTGTTGCAATACCAACAGCGGCCATTGGGTGGCAGTATGGGACCGCGACGGGTCGCCACAGGTCGAGGAGGAGGAGAAGAAGAAGAAGGAGGCGGAGGCGGTGGAGCGCTGTCATGGCGGCCAAGGTGATTTCAAACGTAGCATTCTTGCAAAAGTTTATCTGAATGAGGCCGCTGTTGGTAATAAAATTATACACGCGCATTATCACGAACAACGGTTGTGAGTCCGTGACCTTTGTCTGGTATTTCCCCCAGCTGTCTCCCAGCTGACTGAGGCGATGCTAGTGCTGCCTAACGTTGTTTGAGCTCGCACTCTCTCGTGAGTCCACACGTCTGTGACATCGGCTGGCTTGCTCTTGTTGTACGTTGATATTAAACGTCTGTCACTTGGGCGTGTAACGCTGAAGCGACACTGCACCCATCTCAAAGGTTTACCTCTTTTCAATGCGCACGGTGGCATCATGGCAAACGTGGCGTCACCGGCTAAAAGGAGTCAGTCCTACTGTTTGACTCAACTCCCGAGATAATAGCTTCCTAAAACGTTTGGTTCACTCCACTCTGAAACGGCCCTGACGGCGGCTCACTGCGTTAAAAGATCTCTTTTGGAGTAACAGCTGTCCAGAGGAGCTCAGTAAATCGTGGTGTTCCTAATCACTTTTTTACTCTCTTCAATCTTAGTCAGTGATAAAAAGACGCAATGCAACATTCTCCTGTCAATAAAAACACATTGCCTTCACAAGACAAGGAGATGTCAGTTGAAATGGGCTTTGACAGATGTGATGGCCTCCAAATCAAGTGAAGATAGTTATAGTTGTTGGTGTTCATGTCTCTGCTTCTCTGGCAGGTGGCGATGGTGGCTGTCCCAACAGTGCTGGGTTTCGCCTCCATCAGAGTTTATACTGTCAGTCAGACACCCACCAACTTCCAGTCAACGCGAGAGCAGGTGAGAACCTCTGAAGTGCTACCTATAGGAAGGGAAGTGTCACATTTCTCTCTCCTATGTCCACAGCTGAACGTCTACACACCCCTGCCGTGGTCCACTCAGTCTCATGGAGTGTCGCAGCAGCCCGGCATCATTGAGAGCAGTGTCACCTCTGCGAGACATGGAGTCTTGCCTTTCGTTCACGCAGTGAAGGTGCTCGATGCTGTTGTTATTTTTCGAGGATATAAACCATCACTTTTGGCTGGGAGAGAAACCGATTTGTTAACATCATGTCTTCAAACAAAAAAAATACAATTGGAGCAACAGTTTGAGTTCATGTGCTGCTGCTGAAATGCATTTCTTTCCTATCCTCTTTTGTGGTTACCAAATCTTTCATTAACTCAGCGAATAGTTTTTGAGGTGTGGGCTTGCAACGCATACAGAAGTCAGACAGGAAGTCAGCATGGGGCACTAAACTGCTACTGTGGAAACAGGAGGTGTGAAAAAACAGCAGAAAGCTTATTCTTGATTTATGTACAAAATAACGTCCCGGTGACTCCTTGTGTTTTACACACAGGGGGCTTGTGTCTCTGTGAAGAAGGGGGGTATAAATCTATACCATGCCGGACAGGGTGAGTCTCCTGAAAGTGCCACAACTTCTCTAGTGTCCAAGTTCAGTAGGAAATAAATAAATGAATTAATAACTTGTGTTTTCTGTCTAGCAGATGTGTACTATTACTTGAAAGACCCGCCTCCGGGTTTCCTTCCCAGATCTGGTACCATCGCCATGGCTGGCCTTCTTGGCATGTTCTTGGCACGGAAAGGTAACTCCAGTCACAGTGTCAAGCCCCGAGCTGATTTGTTTGTTTGTTTGTGCCCTAAAACTTCTTGGAATATTTGTAAGCAGGAGTAGCTGCCTCCGCCAAGGAGGTTATGCTGTCCCTGGAAATTTCCATCCATAACTTTTCAAGTTATTCTGAACACAGACAGATGACAATGGTGTTATGTGGAAGAAGGAATAAGTGCTTCTTCAACTTTGGGATTGATCTCGATGGCGTTCACTCCACAATGTATGCACACTTTCAGGGTCTCCTTACCCCCTGTTGTCTACGCTCTAAGATTCAACGCTCTTGCCACCGTGGCCTTGGTTTGATTCCTGGCCGGGGAATCCATATTTTGGTTTATTATATTGAGGTTTGCACTCACTGACTGCTTTTCTAGCTTTATTCCTTCATCATCACCTCTGGAACTTTGACTTCAGTTCACAAAAAAACCCTGCCATTCACTGACTGCAGTGTTAGTTACAATATTGGAATTAAGCTGGTTCGTATTTCACAACATTTTTTCATTACTCCGTTAGTTTTTTAAATGTCGTCCTTAAAAGTAGTGTTTACTTCAGGATATACTTTTTTTCCCCACGTTTAGTATTGAGTTAAGTTAAAGACAAGTGTGATTGTATTATATAATAGTGAGTTTTTTCATAATCACAGGACATAATTGAGCTGTTGCAGTTTTCTCCTGTAAATTGTTGCAATTTATTTAATTTATCTAATATTTTATGAACCTCCTCAAAACGTCCTTTATCAGTAATTACAGGTATTGGTTTACAGTGAACCAGGATTCAACAGTGATTGGTGGTGTGTGCTGTCAGTTGCATATGAAAAACCTTGTTTGCTCTTCAGGCTTTTCTGCGATCATCCGTGCACCACTCGTTCTGTGATGGCTTTTTAAATGTAATTTGACAACCCCTGTTTTTATTGTTGCCTTGTTATAACCTTTGCTTGGGGACGAACCCCAATCGCTCCATTTACATACACGTCACTCGTGGGGAAACACCCACATCGCCGTGATCAACAGCTCAAATGGAAGACGAGACAGTTGCCAACTATGAACTTCTGTCAAGCTGCGTTTGACTTTTAAGGTTTTTCTAAGTCAAGTATCATGCGGTTGTACTCCTTATTATTCAGAATTCTACTAAGACATGTATGTAATGTCCTTGTGTGATGCAAGAGCGTCTCACTTTTACTTAAATTAAGATGTGATTTGTGGAATGAAAGGAGACTGAACTCATGACCTCTGTAGATGAGAGTTATGTGTTCAGATTCCTTCTGCATGAGGTCAAGTGCAGCTTGTTTTTGGTGAAGGAGGAATTTGATTCTGTGTGCGTCACAGTCGACATCCTGACTGGCATGCAGCAATAGGTCATGGACAAATGCTTTCACAAGGGCCGGATGAGCTTTCTTGTCCAGTCAAATGTTGCTCTGATGAGGACAAAGTAGCCTGACTGCACCACCAAACTCACCAGAATATGGCAGACGCATACCAATCTAGCTGCGACAGAGAAAAACACTTGATGACTCGCTTATCTACCATTATTTTCTGCTATGTAATGATTTTGGTTCCAAGTGTTGTACACGACTATGTTTTTGTGTTCATAAAATGTTGTCACCTCTCGGCCGCAAGATTGTTTTCAACACGGTTCAGTTTTCACAGCCAGGATTCGCTCATCTTTTTGTCACGTCTGAACTCTGTGGCTTTTTTATCCTGTCGTCAACTTGTGGCCTCAAAAACAGCGATATTGCACTGAGCACCATGAGAGACCGAAGTGTGAAAGTGATGTGACTGTGTTCCTGGTCTTGTGAGGCCCGCTTTAATGTCAGGGTGTGTTGCTTGGGTGTGTTGTGTAGTTGAATAAAACGTTTTCTTTCAGGTTCTCGCTTGAAGAGGTTGGCGCTTCCTTTGGGCCTGATGACGGCGGGAGCCACTCTGTGCTACCCGGCTCAAGCAGTGGCTGTGTTTAAGGTACCTTTAGTCGGCTTCTGCAACCAAGCCAATCACAACTCTTCTCATTTCCTGCTTTGTCTCCAAGGTAACAGGCAAGACGGCGTACGCTGCTGGTCGATGGAGCAGCTCGACGGTGTCTTCGCTGTTCAGCTCCAAGGCCCCTGGAGCTCCAGACGCCGCCGCTGCTGCACTAGTCCCAGTGAACGGCAGTCTTCGACATTCTGAGGTGCCTTTGTTAAAACACTGTTTACATGTGATGTACACACCTGTGGAGGAGTTAGAATGAATGTGCAACTCCAGAATGGTTTGTCAATATGATCTCTTTGGTTTTGCCAACAATTTTTGCAGTCCTAATTAATTGGCCTCTTTCAGCTGTACGACATGTCCATCCTTGTCTTTTCTCCTCAACCCGTCATTGGCCTTCACTCCCGCCTCTCTTCTTCACTTGCTGGATGCTGTGATCTTAAAAAAAAGGAGCCCTCGCAGCTGCCAAGCTCAGTCAAAGTCACATTGTGATGTTGGCCTCTTGGCGTGCGTGCAAGTCCCTCATAAATTGGCGCGTCATCAGTTCCACTGGGGACTCTAGCAGCAGATGATGAAACCATCTGGAGAGCAGAAAACAATATCACTGAATTCACTGTTTAATTCCAAATGCATATTCATCACTCCTCAATGATTGGATGAAGGCACCAAATTGGCACTGTGGGCGAGGATCCAGTGTTTTCCCTCGACAGGCTCCTCGTGACCCAAGACCCTCTCTTTGAGATGCTGTGTTTGCCTGGGTTATCTAGAAGGGTGTGTTCGTGTGTTATGGCATATTTCCACTCACATCTTTTGTTTCATACAGAGGATGATGCGTTGAGTTTTTGCCCCAGCCGTTAAACAGTCCCTCCGGGATTTTGCTGACTATTTTACTGATTGTTGTGACCAAAAATGCCTGATTTTGGTGGCATATTTTGAAAAAATTGAGGTGAATCATTTATGGGTGTGGAACAACATGACTCCTGATCTTTAGTATCTTAGCTTGTAAAAGAAATCCTGTGTTAATTTTTAGCCTCAAAAAAGTTTAAAGAGTAACAAATTTAAAGAGTTTTACCAAATATGCTTTATATGCAGTTTTACAAGTGCAAAGAATACACAAAATAAATGAATAACAGAAGATGAGATATTTTTTATTATGATGTTCCACAAGGGCGGAGACTGACAGACACAAGTGTAATGCCCAGGTACTTTAACACTGAGCCGCACCAAGGTTCTGAGTGAGACGCGTGTGGGAAATGTGAAACAACATGCCCAAACTCTCTTCTTTTTACTGCCGATATGCATGTATGTTTTTGACGTCTGGAACTGTTTGTCTAGCTTTAACCACACTTAAGTGTTAGCAGTGAGATAGGCCTGCATAAGTCGGCTACATCAGTGAATCTGCGCGGTTTGGAAGGTCTAGTGCAGAGATGCTTGCTCACAAGACGACTGAGTCTGTCAGACACTTGTTTTGAGGTCAGATTAATGGTGCTCGACAAACCGTGTCGCTGGCAATACGCAGTTGATCATCTCTAACTTTGCCTTCGGACTCTCTATTCTATCAGTCTTCATCCTGTTCTGCTTTCACTCAAACTGGAGATAAAACATGTTTTTGAAATGACTGATCGATGAATGGGTACATCTGTCTTGCCTTGTTTTCCTTTCCCTCAGCGTCAGGCATCAGAAGTGCCGGACACCGCCGCGGCTGAGGAGGCTCAGCCCGCTGCTTGTCACGCCTCAGAGCCCAGCGCCGCCTCAGAAGAGTCCACTCAGAGTGCTGAAGTCTCCAAGACTGAAGCAGCCGAGTCTCTCCCAGTCTCCCCAGAGCTCATCATCGCGGCCGCTGAGGAGACTTCAGCGCAGGAGTCGCCTGACCACACCCTTACTGAGGCACTGTCAGGTATCAAAGAGTCCGTCTCCTCGCTGCTGGCTCCTCGGTGTAACACGTCAATCACACTCACAGTATATTCACGCTTACCCTCCTGTCATCTCTTTGGTCTCCTGCGGTGCATCCGGCTACAGCTGAGACAAGTTCTCCCGGTGAGGATGTCAGGCTTGAAAGTCGCTCATTATCAGAGCACGTCTCTGCTGCTGTCAGTCCGGATGAACCCACGTTACACTTGGATCCGGAGACAGGAGAGGTGGCCCTGGCTGAGGAAGCCCCCCCCCCGACCCCCATGCAGCTGGAAGGTTTGTTGCTGTTTCCATGATGTTTACGAATGTAAACTCAAGGTCCTTCATTTTGTGGGAAATTTCTCGTCCACGATGAGACATGATGAAGTACGTGGAGTTGAATAACCTACTTTCTTGAAAACATGCCTTGGTTTGTTAATGAGAGATGAATATAAAAGGGAGTTTCACTTACTGAAGAGAAGAGCTTTGAGAAGCATTTAGATTTTCTTTCATGTTGCTCAGGTCAGACACACATACCTCGTCTGTCTACATAACGTTTGATGCAGGATCTGCGTACAAAGTGTGTAGTCGCTCTCAGCCCGATCCCCGGAACGCAAATGTCATGTCTAATGACAGAGAGCCACTGCGAGCGTGTTTGATCTCCAGTTACCAGGCTATTGTTCCACCTTCCACCTTCAGATCTAGTTAGGAGGCGCGAAGGGAGGAAGCTTACCTCATGCTTCCTGCAGCACTGTTCGTTTGTGATTTTGGCCGCCTGCTTGTGATGTCTCAGGTGCTTCTCCCACTTGCATCAGCGCGTAGGTGTTGGTAACCTCTAGCTTTGTCTTTGTACACCATCTGCACACCGAGCAGTCGTTTACCATGGAAGCAGCACAGTTATCACTCGCCTGTGTTTTTTAACTCCAAAAATATCCGCTTTAAACTGAAATGGGTGAGTGATGGTTGGCACCAGTGGGGCGACAGTGTTCTCTGTGGCCACTCCTGTTTCCTCCCACAGTCCAAAAACACATAGATTATAGGTTCAAAAGTGACTTCATTGTTGCTGGTGAGCGTGTTTTTCTGTCCATAATGTTTCTTGCCTCAAGTTAGAAATTAGCAAAGTAGAAATTAGAGAGTGTGTCTCCACTAAATCACTGTTTTTTTTACTCAATATTACTGCTCAAAATGTATTTTATCTATGTATGCAATGCGCTCACCCGGACAGCAGGTGGCAGTGGCGCAGCAGAGCTCCTACAGCACACACACAGCAGGCAGAGGACGCTGGTGGTCTCAATGGCAGCTGAACGTTTGCTGTGACGCAGAACCCTGTATTTGCTGAGTTTTAACCGAGGCTGGTCACATGACCTACTGTGCAACAGTTTATTAGAACTCCATCTTTTGGATGTTGGTGAACAAACGACAAGCACCTCAGTCAATTTTCTATATCCTTCATTGGTCCCACATCACTGAAAGGTTTCTTGAAGTCTCTCGGCCAATTTTGTAGTCCTCCTGTGGGCTTTGGTGAAGTAAGGCACGGTCTGATATGATTTTCCATGTCGTTTCCTCTCCTGCTGCCCATCTCAGTGCTGCTTCAAGCCTCAAATATGGCCTGTGTGAGCCCTAAAAAGACCACAGTGACTGTCTATTCTGCCACTTGTGGTTCAGTCTGGGGCGTTTCCATGATATAGCTGTGTGTCAGGTCAGAGTTGTGTTTGCTTGAAGGTTGAGTCGATCTTGGATTCCTGCATCAGGAGCAGACACGTCGCCTTCACAGCTCACTTCATGTTGTGTATCGCTTCTTTCCCAGCTCCGGCTATTCAACCAGAACCGGAGTCGTCGGACAATTCAGCTGCCGCAGCAGAGGTGGAGACCACGACACCGTCACACTCGTCACCTCCTGTTGAGCAGCCAGGGGCCGATAACAGCAAAGGTAGAGTGGACTCTCAGCGTGCTGAGCTAGTGTGGGATTGGAGGATGACGAGTGGCCCTGCCGCGCGACTCATCCACACGAGGTGCTCCTGTGAGCTCGCACCGTCACAGCTTTCACACCTACTCTATATGCCGTTTGTGGCTTTTCGCCTTCCTCGTAGCGCAGTGTCGCAAAAGTAGGTGTCGACGTCCTCGAGATGGTTTACTCATGTCTATTTATCAAGCTCCACAACACAGTGCCGACCAAAGTGTTTTACAGTGACACTAGGAACAACAATCAGAGTTTAAGATCACTAATACTACGATAAAAACCTGACATAAGAAAAGCTAATATTAATAATAAATATATGTAAATACATTCAAATAGAGAAGGTGCCCAGGTTGTATGAAATGCCAGTGTGAAAAGCTGCATCTTCAACTCGGATTTAAAGAGCTCAAGTATCTGAGCTGCTGTGTCTGGAGGGAAGCTGTTCCAGAGCCATGGTCCAGCCACAGATAGGGTCGGTCCCACAGGGTCCTGGTTCTGCATCTCAGATGAGGACCATTCCTCGAAGGCACTGACAAACAAACATTAGAATCTTGGAGCAGGATCCTGAAGCCAACGGGAAGCAGCACAGGGGTAGTGTGGCGGAGCAGCTGCTTCTGGCTCCACCTGGAGACGAGCAAGTGAAGCCTAATGAACAGATGAATGACTCGTCCAAAGACAATGAAAGAGTTAGTTGTCCTGCAGCCACATGAGGGCAGTGAAGAAGTGACCAGTGTTCTGTGTCCTCAAGTGTTTTGTTTTTTTTCACTCACCAAATCACATAATGCAGCGAGGCTGCATGGCTACGTCAGACGCAGCCCAGAACGCGATTTAGTTCACCATCTATTCAAGCAGAACTGCGTCTTCATCTTCATCTCCCTCCCCTTGCTGCCCTGCAGATGGCACTGCTTTCAAACCAGACCCCGCTCTCATGGATTTTGGCCAGTCCAACCCTGACGACGAGGACCTGTACAGCACCCGCAGCTGAGCGACCGGAGCCCCCGCTCCACTGCACCCGCCTCCAAATCCAAGCTGAGAAGCCCAAGTCACGTTTGTGATGAAAAACACAGTTTCTGTCGCCGTGCCGCAGCTGATCCTCACAGCTTTAATTTATTCTGATCAGTCCCCCGCCTGGTCCAGGCGAGGATCCTCTATTACTTCCTGTCATGGTGCAGATAAACGTGCACTTGTTTTTCTTCATGTGCAAATCCTGGCTTCAAAATAAATGTCTATTTTTTTGGGAATTGAAGTGGATGAGTCTGGAATCTAAAGCCAGTAGCCTGGTGTTCTTCTGACGCTGGATGAAGCTTCGCCGAGTACATGAGCATTTCTTCTCTGATTCTAGCTCGACTGGTCTAAGGATGGAAGGTGGTGTCATGACCCCCCGCTCCTCTGCTGCACCTGTAAGTGAAACATCGGCTTCCCGGTGAGCCGCCACAGCTTTTCAACAGCTGTCCGCAGGATGACGAGAGCTCCTCCGGGGGGCGCTATTCTCCTGTGCCTGGTCAGGTTGCTGCTGTCCTCCTGACCTGTCGAACATGTACAGTGCTTTGGTTTGTCTGAGCAACACAGCACCAACATGGGATCGTGTTCACATTGTCTCATCGCACACCTCTGCCTCTCCTTTCTCCCCGCCTCTGCTATTCCCAGAAACTGGCTGACTCAGCAGATGAAGGGGACACAATCTTGCCAGAAAGCCTGTCAGCTAAGAGCTTCACTTATGTTTTCACTGCGCACCCTTCTTCCTCCCGCGTTATTAATGGCCACAGTTTCGCCTGGAAACAGCTCAACAGGCGACTTTGGGCGTCCTAATGGGTTTTTGCACAGAGAGGAAGCCAACAGTGGAGTGAACAATGTGTCGAGAAAGTTGCCAAGACTTCACAATCATGTATGACGAGGCTCTGAGAAGTGGTCTATCCGTGGTTTCATTATTGTAGTTGCTTTCACTGTGATGCCGTTCCTCGTGAAAGAATCTGCTGTCAATGTGGGCCGGCACTGCTTCAGTCTTGGTTTTGATCAGGCAGCCGTGTCAGGAAGAAGCCCTACATGAAGTGCAATAGCCAAGTCAATAGATTATATTAAAGTCATGGATTATTTAAAAGGCTGAAAAAAATATATGATGACATGTCATATCCATGTATAAATTAGGTTTTTTTTCTTTAATGCATAGATTTACAATACATAGATAAAACAAATGTGTAAAGTAATAATTTATTATAAATATAATTATATATAAATATGAACACATTATATTTATAGCTGTAAGATCAAATAAATGGGTGCATGTAGATAAAACAACTGGTAATTAGAATTAAAATAAAAATGAGCTCATGAATATCCAGTAAACCAATTAAATTAATTACAAACGTATGAATCTTAAAAATAAAACAATATATAATTTACATCGTTGAATATAAAAATCTTCTGAAATATGAATCATTGAAGACAAATGCAATATTAAATAAATGAATCAATGATTGGGATGAAAATAAATGAATGCATCATTTCATGCCTTAACACATTTTTATTGTCCAATATGCATTTTTTTTTTCCATTTAAACCTATCCACATACTACATCTGTCATTCACTGTGTCTAAAGTGAAAGCAAATGCAGCAAACCTAAGTTCACTGCTACTGTCCTGTTTCAGTTTCACATCTCAGCTTCATGAGGTTCTGCTGGTTGCATGAGCTGAAAAAAAAAAAAAAGCGGAATAATGAATCTATCACTATCGCTCTGTGTGCAAGAAGAAAGCGAGACCATTCTGCCTCACAGGAAACACTCGACATGAAAATCACGTCCTGCTCCGCGCGGCCTGAGAACGCGCCCTCTGCCACAGCATGTTTTTGCTTATTTTCGCCAGCTTGCCGAGCAGGACGCGGGTATCTTCAAACATCTTTGTGGTATTTTTACTGCTCCTCCGAGGGACCGGACCTCATAAACTCTGCATGAGGTCGGACCAAGTCATGGCCCCCGGGACCCGCTGTGTGTGTTTGCTCACACAAGTCTCATGGAGGAAGTGGACAGTGTCAGATCGATTGCAGGTTAACGCTGAGGTCTGGAACAGACCAGAACTGGGATCATCTCTTTTATTTTTGCGCTTATTTAAGAGACATTTCAAACAGTATGATGTCTTTTAAATTCAAATGATTTTGTTCGAATAAAGATGGGTGTCTCCAAAAGAAAGAAGAACTTGTTAGAAGTTTACAGAGCGAGAACAGTGCCCTGAGGTGTCCCTGTCGTGGTGGCGTCCGAAACACATGCGAGCTCAAGTGTGCTTTTTATTCAGAACCGTGGAAGCACAGAGTTGGGTTGAGACACGTGCGTGTTCTGTTGAGCAGCCAGCCTCAGCTTGAGAGAAACAACATGTGGTGAAGGAATTGATTAGAAGGTCTTTGAGTCCAAACTGCTGCGAGAGTTTAATAAACATGAGAGCGGAGAGGAACGTGGTGCTCCTCTCCTCACTGTGCGTGGAAAACACCAGCGTCCCGCTGCGTTACCCAGGAGGACCAAACCACCGGCCCCTCAGCTCGCATGAATTCAAGGACATCTTGTTCAGCTCAGCGTGTCTCAGGGTTCCTGGGGCCCCTCTCCGCAAGGGCTCTAAGTTTAGCCGCTGCTCACCTCTCTCAAGGGTCCCGCACACAAGCGGGGCCCCTCGTCTCCCACACATGCGCCTGCTCCGATGACGATCTGAGAAACTCTCACTCACTCTCTGACCAGCACAGAGGAAGCTCCCGGTTCGCGACCTCTCGCCCTTCAACCCTGCAGATTTTCCAGGAGAGGACTGTGTGCGGGTTATAGTTCACTGTGATTATCTTCCCAGGGTCCATCCAGCCAGAAGGACCCTGACCGGCTGTAAACACATGACACATGGACCGGCCCAACGCGTAAACAGCATTATGTAAGCGCTTGCAAGTCCTCTATGAGACTGTTGATGTTTATTCTCAGCCTGTCACGCCGGTTTGCTTTGGCCGTCTGCTGGAACCAGTAGCACAGCGCAGCCATTACAGGCAGGACGCCACTGTTTAGCAGAGCTATGTTATAAGTGTCACATCTCAAACTTTCACCCAAGTGTTCAGCTAAGTTATGTCTTCATCAAAATGGTTACTGTTGATTTTAATCTAGAAATCTATAAAATCTGAATATGAATCATTTATATACTAATGATTAAAATCTAAATGTCAATTTTAAGTCTCAATTTAAAATCTTCTCTGAATATACGATCTGAATATGATCAAAATCTCATAAATCTAAATCATAATCTATGTGAAAGTCATGTATAAACCACATATGAGAAATCTTCAGTTCTTATTTTGGCTCCAAATATTCAATCTTGGATATAAATACTGACATCTATATTATAGATATACATCTTGAATCTAAATCTGAAGTTTAGTTCTTCATTCTGAATCTAAATATTCAATCTAAAACCTAAATCTAAGTCTTAACCTGAAGTCCACGACATGTTCCGGCTTGAATATAAATGTCATATTTAAATCTAAATCTATATCTGCTGACTAAATATTCAAACCAAGTTTTCACTGTACAAACGAGTCAATTTCAATTCAGATTGACATTCAGGGTTTGTTTGGCATATTTCTGCATTTTAAATCAGCAGGGAGAGGAGCGTCCGCGCCTTGGTGTGTGCAGCCGCGGGGCCCGAAGCAGGGCCCCCGCCAGGCGCCGGGCGGCCAGCCGCAGCAAGAGAGCAGCGTATGTTGGCGATTGGTGGCTGGCTCTGGCACCTGGCTCTTCCTCTGTCTGGGACCCGGTTCAGCGCTGGCCAGCCGCCTTGCTCATGACACAACACGACTTGCAGGGCTCCAGTTGGAGCAGCAGAGCTGGTTCACCCACTTCAGTACTGAGCAGGGGAACCTGAAGTTGGCCTCTGTCTCTCGTGTCTCTGTTGAACCGAACAGCGAGGTCTGGCGTTGCTCATTAGCGTCATCCCCTTCGCGTGCCTTCCATGTAGGGAAGGAAAAAACAGACAAATTACAGGCGCCAATGTGCAAATATGATTATGGAAGGGGCAGATAATTGGCTGGAAGATGAACCTGCGGTGTTTTGAGTCAGGGTTGAACGTCCTCTGCTCCGGTGCCCTGCTCTTTATCGCATTACTCGTCGCTCAGCAGTGAAAGTATCAGCCTTCCCAACGATTTCCTGTTGGAATGACGGTCTGCAGTGGAGATGAGGCGTGGGCCTGTTTGTTCACAGCAGAGATCAGCAGACACAAATCACTTGTCTGAAGTTGAAAGTGAAGATATTGAGGGGAGAAAGTCCATGTTGCCTAAAAGTGTTTATCCTGCCTCGTGGGGACCAATTCCTGACGACACACTGTCCTCGTGGGGACCCCTCGTGGGTCCAAACCTCAGTTTGAGGATGAAGACCTCAAAATACGTGGCTCATAACAGTTGGGTGTCAGTTTGGATCAGGGTCATGGTTCAGGTGAGCCCTGTGCTTTGGATTGTTAGAGGGTTACGGCAATGAGAGGTCCTCACAAGAATTGCGAAACAAAGGTGTGGGACCTTTTGCCGGACCCCACAAGGTGAAGCCTCAATTTGAGGGTGAAGACTTCAAAAGTAAGTGGGTCATGGGTTTGAGTCCTGCTTCAGCTCAGCCGTGTGTTTCGGAGGGTGGGGTTTAGGGGGAGAGGCCGGGGACGGGGCTATGGCGACCTCACAATGTCCCCACAAGGTGAGAAATCAGTTTTATCTTGTTCGCCATCAATCCGAGCTGCTGCCGACACCATTGGCTTTCCTGTTCAAAACAAGAGCCTCATGTTAACTCATCGACATTACAGCGTTTTCTTTCATCATTCAACTTTAAATGAACTTTTTTTTTTTTAATCCAATTTTGCTGAACTTAGTTTTCAGTGATGGCAGCCATCATGAGCATCTCCTTGTGTCTGGACTTGTCACTTTTGCAGCCCAGGGGCTTCAGGGAAGCTGTGGTTGGTGGGACGCCGCGTCGCAGCGCAGATCAGTCATCAGAGGTAACAACTGCACTGCTTCCTCTCTTCCTCCTCTGAGTCATGTTACACCTAAATGGATCCACATTCACTGACACAGCTGAACACACTGCTGCTCTTCTGCATCGAAGAAGAAAAACAACCCCTAAAGTAGACAGTGAAAACCAGTCCACCCATACGAGTAACTCCAGCCACATTGCTCCATCATTCCTTTTCATTTGGTGTTGTTTCCTGCGTCGGACAGAAACCTACCTGCCCTCACCATCCCAGCGCGCACAGGACCCGCAGCAGCATGAGGAACAGATCCTGTTTTCCCACCCCAAGTCTCATGAGCCACATTCCAGATGGCTTCACTGGAAAGTGCCCGGCCAATTCCTGCACGTCAGGAAAGTCAGTGAGTCCCAGAGCACGACCCCAGTTCAGACCACTTTGGTTTGAGGGTGTGAAGTCACTTTACAAGAACTTCGTCGTTGGAGGGGCGTTGGAGCGGTGGCAAGGTAAAGAGGCCCAGAGACGTCCTCCACCTCTGCTTCAGAGTGAGGAAGAAGATGCCCACCCACGACAACAGTGGAGGAGCAGAGCTTTGTCTTCTGGCTCAGCTCTTCCTCTGCTCCAGACTGTGACTCGGAGGAACTGGTCTCCATCCAGGCAGTTACACAAGAAGCACAGAAGGTCTCCAGCTGGCGACGCCATCGCCACCACGTCGTTCGGCAACACGTCAGAGCTCTGCAGCAAAACGTTCAGGAAACTCAGGGACAGACTTCTCGATTCCAGTTCCTTCCCTCTGCCCATTTTTCATCTCAGTCACCACTTGATTCATGCACTTCAGTGGCTCTTCATGTTTATGTATATGAAGCCAGAATTAGGAGGCAGTCGTCAAGTTTGACAACCATCCAGTGGCTTGCAGACATGTTTGTCAGCGGCGAAACAGAAGCCTCAGCATCAGTTGGGTGGGACTGTGTGTTCCAGGTCACTTTAACCACTGTTTGCTTTCACTCTCTCTGCTGTTGTTTTTGTTTCCACGCTGGCGATGATCGGTTTATAGCCTCCGTGAGCAGCAGAGGAATGTGGGGAAAGTTTTAGCCAGCGGTTCCAGCTCCACTCATCCACTCCTCTGATCGTAAGAGCCGGATTGTTCTTCCCAACTTTGAGGGGATATTAATCCAGCCTGACGTCAGGCTGAGTGTTTCAAAAGCACATGCTGAAGAAAGCCAGTGAGTCATGTTTTTCAGTCAAATCCACCAATTTGAGAGGTCAGGTCGCAGGGGCAGCAGCCAAAGAAAAGACGGCCCAGGCCGGGGCTTTTCCCTGGACAACTGTGAGATGGTTTCTCTCTGGCGTTTCTCGCTAGAAACACTGACTAGTGAAGCCTCCTCGTAGCGTCTCTCAAGGGGAGTGGTTCTACTTTGAGTCTCTCCCAGTTCGCCTCCTGAGCTTGTTCCTTTCAGTCGCACAGTCGAGCCTTTTGGCTCAGCTCTTCCTTCATGGCGACAAAACAGTCCAGTCGGCGGTGTAGAGCTCACGCCCTGTTCCTCCCTCAGCACAGAACAAGAACCTAAGAAACTCAAAAGGATCTCATCCTGGAACCGTGGTCCTCCTTGGGCTTAGCTCTCTCTTCTTTATCCAGAATTCCCCATCATGGGTTGCTGCAGAAAGTCCTCCACCTGAACATGTCTTGATCATCCTCCCTGGTCACACCCAGCCTCACCACACCCATGAACCTGTCGAACCGCTGTCGACATCTCCAACACTCTTGGATCAAAACTCTCTCTCCTCGACACATCTGTCACATCTGATGTCTCCAAACGTGAGCTGTGTCTCTGATATTCTCTTCGGCGCTCACACTTCTCACGCTTGTCTTTGTGTCTGGGCTACTGTCTCTGACCACGCATCAGGACCCCTACAGGACCTCTCTCTCACCTGATGCCACACACCACTCCTGAGCGTGGCCCGTGCCACCATGCCTGCACTCGTCTCTTCACCCCCCTGTGGCCATTACTCTGGATCTGTGTTTGAGGCGTCCTCACAGGGATCAAGCACACACGGTTCAGCCAATCAGGTGTCAGCTGAAACAAGCGTCACCAGACTGGCACCTGCTTGGTGAAACAGTGTCCTCTTGATCAGTTGGAACAAAAGCCTGCACCACCCCGGCCCTTCCTGGAGCAGTTTGACGAATCCTGGTGTCAGGGATGTGGACATGTGCACTGTGCTGAGCGCTTGTTACATGTAATAACACTAGAATTTGCCATTTTCCCTCACATTAAAAGTTTTGTTTTTTCGCCAGTGTTTGTTGGAGATGGCCTCTGCGAGTGTGACTCCTGGGGAGTGGTTTTAGTGCTGGGATGAACTGGCTGAGACGGAGACGTCGGAGCGCTTCACAAAAAGGCGGTGTTCAGCCCTGAGGGATGCGCAGCCGGACACACGCCAACAGAGACGGATGAAGTCAACCTGCCTGACTTATCGCCCCCACTGTTGAGAGTTTGCGTGTGTTGCTCGTCCACTTCCAGCCGAAGCTTTCATGAAAAAGCCCACTGGAGGGAATCTCCGCTCCTCCATTTCTTCTCCTTCCCGCCGCATCCTCCTGGTTCCTCCCTGCAATATCCCATGGTCCTCCTCCTCCTCCCCCTCATCCATCTTGCAGCGGGGAGCCTCCTCCGGCTGCCACTTCCGCAGGGACTGGGTAAATATTTCCCATGGCTTATCTGACTGCTGGCAGAGCCGTCGTGACTCAAAGTGTGAGGCTTCCCTAATGAACAGGCAGCCTCCCAGCCACCAGAGGCCCCCGGCGGGGACCCTTTAGACTTCAAGTTCGACGCCTCAAACTCGAGCTATTCATTACGCTTAGGCAAGTCGCTGGGAGATGAAGCCATGACTCACATCTTGACTTGATTTTTTGATTTTTTTTTACAGCAAGGAATGAAAACAGCCCACCGTCTCCCACACACCCACCGCTGCCCTCTCTCTCTCTCTCTCTCTCCCTCCCTCCCTCCGTCCCTCCCTCCCTTGGCCATTGTCCAGGTACAGTCCAGCCTCTTTGGTCATGCTGAAGGTGTGACGTGTCTTCAAGTTCCCGCTTGTGCAATCGTCTGGAGACTCTAGGGGGCTATAAGACCCTCAGCCCCGTCTGGCTTCTCAGAGGCTGCTCTCTCCCAGCACACACACACAGAGGCATGACTCGGTCTGGATTCTCTGCTGCTCTCTGGACGGTCGACGGAACATCTGTCCGGACATGAAGTGAAGGAGCGAGCGCCTCCCCAGCAGGTACAGCCTTCTCTGGCCGTAGATGTTTCCTGGACTGGCGTTTGAAGCCAGAAATCCAACCGTTCCATCGCTACGTTTTTGAGCCATATTTGGTCACCGAATGCTCATGTTCGTGTTGCCTGTGCTTTCAGCCGACCTTGGATAAGCCTGCGCTACCATGGCGTCCCTGAACGACTCGTCTCTTTTCAACGCCACGGAGATGCTCTCCAACGATTCTCTGGACCTGTGCTCCACCTGGACTTCTGTCCCAGTCACCACTGTGATTCCCCCTATCTACAGCCTCATCTGTGTGTTTGGCATCGTGGGAAACGCACTGGCGGTGTGCGTGCTGGCTCACGGCAGCGCCTCCAGGATGACGGTGGCCAACACCTTCATGCTGAACCTCTGCGTGTCCGACCTGCTGTTCCTGCTCACCCTCCCGCTGTGGGCCGTCTACTACTCCCAGGGCTACAGCTGGACGTTCGGCCAAGTGGCCTGCAAGCTCAGCGGAGCTCTTCTCCACCTCAACTTGTACGCCTCCATCTTCTTCATCTCCTGCATGAGCATGGACCGCTACCTGGCTATCGTGTACCCGCTGCGCTCCCAGAGCGCCCGAGACCCCAAACGTGCCCGGCTGACCTGCGTCCTGGTGTGGGTTCTGGCCTGCGCCTGTGCAGCGCCCCCTCTGGTTCTGAGGGACACCCACTACTTGGAGCACCTTGGGATGGAAGCCTGTGTGATCATATACCCGGACCGGACCTGGTTCTTGACTCTGGCTTTGATGAAGGTTCTTGTTGCCTTCTTGCTGCCCTTGTTGGTCATCAGCTGCTGCTACTGTGCGATTGGACGCCATCTGCTGGCGGATACAGGCCTGGTGAGGCTGAAGAGTCAGTCCCGTGCGACCATGGCCAGGTCCCCGGAGTCGCCCGAGACCTCAGGTAAGCCGGAGAGACCACCAACCCCATGTGTGAACCCTAGAACCTCGGGACTGAAACCACAGAAAAGCCAGGGGCTGGAGAGGGTGCTGTGGACGGTGGTGGCAGTGGTGCTGGCCTTCTTCCTTTGCTGGTTCCCCTTCCACTGCGTGACCTTTCTGGACATCCTAGTGGCTGAGGGCCTGTTGGAGGGCTGCTGGGTGACCTGGACCATCCGAAACTTGACGCCAGTCACCCTCTGCTTAGGCTTCTCCAACTCTGCCATTAACCCCGTGCTGTACTGCTTCATGGGCCACCATTTCCGCGGGCGTCTGGGGGCGCTCAGCAAAGGTCTGTGTGCCTGCCTGAGGGCCCAGGGCCAAGAGCACGGCCAGAAGAGGGGCTCCTTCAGCACCAGGCTGAGCTCCTTCTCCAGGAAACTCAGCGATTTGAAAGACCTGGCCATTGTTGAGGCATCTGCTTCAGCTTAGAGGGGCCTCAGCGTCCGCCTCAGAATCACACCACAGCTGAGCGAGGGAAACGCCTCGGTAAAACGAGACGACTAGACAACACCGGCGCGCAGGAGTCTGACCCAGGCCTCTTCGTCTAGATCTGCATCTGCCGCGTCTTTCACTCGACGGGTCCCCGTTCACTCCTGGCCGTTCTAAACCTCGCTAGTCTGCGGACTCACCCAGTTCCCTCTGTGGAAAAAAAAACCTTCTCCTTCTAACGGCAGTTTCAAAACGTGCACCTTCGCAAAAATACCTTTAAAAGTGTTTAAAAAGTGACGCAATCTGAAGTAAATGCCTCGTCAAAAAAAGGCTGAAATTGAAGTGACCAAAAAAATATGTCAGTGATCCATTTTTCTGAAAATATTTGGAAACCTTTCGTCCAACTCCACTGGTCACCAGCTTGTTGACTCGAAGGTCACTCCACTGTCGTCTTTGGCTGTCTCTTCTGCTTTGCTAGCACTGATGCTAGGCTAATGTCGAACGCTACACACGGCTGGTCATAGTCGCCGTTGCTTTGTTGGGATTGCACAGTACATGTTTTGATCTGGAATGCACTTCAATCTCGTATTTTTAATGGGAATAAGACACAATTATTGCTGTTGTGTTGTTGTAACCCTTGCACATCTGATGACTCAGCTCTTTTTAATCGCAAATGCGTCTGTAAAGAGAAATCACCATCATCTCAGCAGCGTGCTGTCGGCGACTCATTTTTAAAATGTTTTAAAATGCTCTGTTTCATACCGTGAGAAATGAAGATATTTTTATACCATTGACCTGCTTGTCATTTGGGCATCAGGCTGCGCATGAAAGCGCTGAGTCATCCTTGTCCGAACGCGCCGACGTGACATAAACATCCTGTCAATAAAGAGTCCCTGAAGTGATGTGTTTCCTTCAGCAGCGTCAGCGTTGCACGTTGTGGTCTTTCATTTCAGCTCTCACCTACATGATCTGCATGAACTTTGCATCGTGGAAGTGTCACAGGATTTTATGGTTTCATCTACCAATTATTAAACATACACATTCTATTCAATTCTTCCGTTTTTGCTCTCATTATTAGTGTTTTCTCCCCGAAAACAACGTTAATGAACATATAAATAAAAGCAGTGTGTCACATATATGAAACAAATTTCAGGTCTTTTTTTGAACAGATGCAGTTTTCAGAGAGTGAAAGACGTCGTCGTAGATCACCGACATACATTTTCCTCAGGTGATCTGGAATGTTATATTTTCTCTTTGTTTTTGCCTACATTTTTCTTTTTTTTAAATTTCCTCACAGAAATATGAAAAAGTGTAAATATGTATTTTTCTGGCCACTTATTCCATATGTATTTATGTATTTACTCTGGGCGCGGCCCTGTTTGGATCCTCCAGTTCATCAAAATTCCAGAGAAAGTTTGGCATGGATTCCCTCCATATCAAGGCCCAGATATCATAATCTCATCATCATGAATTCCAGTGCAGCGAGAGTGAGTCGATGGTCCGTGTCCAGTATGGATCTGGATTGACTCTCTGGACTGACCTGGCGCGCGGTCCGCGTGTGTGAGCTGGGAGCCAACCAGGCGAGTCCGGCGGCTCCCTCCTCCTCCTCCTCCTCCTCCCCCTCCGGCCGCTGGGTGGCGCTGTAGCGCCGCCAGTGCCTGAGCAGCGCTCATGATCTTGCTGACACAGACCGAGGACTCATGTCAAGGTGTGTGAGCGCCAGGCGTCAGACATCCAGTTCCACCGCAACTATGGAACCTCCACGTGACGGGTGGGAATCACGCCATATGCTGCTCCACTTGTCAGACAGAAAGAAAGAGGCAGCACTAAACGTGGAGGACTTTTAATCAGCACAGCCTTCATCTGACAGGACAGAACTCCGGCGGCTTTATGAGCTGATAACTCAGGGCCAGCTGTGGGCCACTCGCACAACTGTTCCCCACCACAATCCTGTGGCAGTCTGACAGGCATGATCAGTAGTTGAACCCGGATCGTGACCCGCTGATGACCTCACAAAGCGACTCTTCGCTCAACGTTTGTTCTTCAATCAAAGGACGTCATCGCACTATTATTGTTATTTTTGCACTAGAAGCATCTCCATAGAGAACGTGAAGTGGCGTCATGCATGGACGGACGTAAACAAGAAGCAAACACGAAGGCAAGGATGAGGCTCCAGGAGAAACGATTGGTGTTGACTTCTACAAGTGCTTTCATGAACCACACAAGACCTTTTTTTTTTTGATGTAGAAAACAAGACATCAGCGATTGTGACGTTCTCTGCTCGCCAGATCAGCCGGGAACACTGCACCTCCGGTTCGGACGAAACTCCTCCTGCAGATGAAATAAATCAATATATAAATAAACCTACAGCTGCTTTCCTTTTTTGTTTCACTTAGTTCTTAAATTTGTTCAATTTTTCAGTTGACTAACGTACATTTTTACAGAATATTCCAGTGGAGTTAGTGTACAAGTCACGCGAGTCAAAACATGCATCACGAAGGCGAAGAAAAGAAACCGTGACGTGGCACAGAACGTCGCAGAAACAAAGAAGCAAAGGGGGGAACTTTGCCGTTCACCTTTCGATGGTGAGAGGTGAATAAATATCTGCAGCCACTCTGACCGTCGGCGGCACGCGCTAGCTTCAGTGGTCCTTCACCTTCTGACCGTGAGCAGTGTTTCCTTGTTATGCTATCATTAAAACTGGCTTCACTGTAGCTGGCATCGTGTGGTGTGCTTCAGCTAGTTCTCCTTTGTTTTCCCTGGTGGTGGACAGAACCTTTTGGTGACAATCGACGCCACGCTTTCATCTGTGAGCAGGCCAGCGATATCAAAACGGCTCCTGGATCCTGCCATCTGACACCGTATTGGCGTAAGCCACTCACCATCAGCACCACTGTTCCACAGCCAGTGGAGCGGCTGTGGCTCGGCAGTTGGCTGCACCTTGCCTCAGTGTTTGTGCACACTGGAAGTGCACAATTGATCCTCTTCATTCTCCTGAAATGCATCGACAAGTTTCATATTCCGTGTCGAGCCAGCCGTCTGTTTTCTTTCCACCTCGAGCGTTTCATCCCCCACAAAAGTGCCACAAGACCGTTTGCTGCTTCCTGTCGAATAATACAATCATTTCCTGCGATATCCACTCCGTCACGGTGTCTGTGTGTGTGTGTGTTCAAACGTGTGACTGCGTGCTCTCGAGAAATAGGAAGCCATCAAGCTCAGTGGTCGGACGCAGCTGCCGCCCAGTGAAAGAGGAAGCAGAGAGCCCGAGGCCCAACTCCCCCAGAGACGCTTGGCAACAGCACGGAGCGGGAACCTCCAGAGACAGAGACCAGAAGAACAGAGGTGCAGTGAGGGGCTGAGAATGGAAGCGCTGCCTGTCTACCACGGACCCATCGGCAAGGAGGAGGGCGAGCGTCGGCTGGGCCAGGACGGCAGGGACGGCTGCTACCTGGTGCGCAACAGCGACTCGCTCCCTGGCGTCTACTGCCTGTGTGTGCTGTGAGTGGCATTTCGACTTTTACTGATCCCATCGTCTCAGAGGTCGCTCGGCACCCTGAAATCTCTGCATGTCACTGACATTCTCCATTCTCTTGAATATCTTCTTGTTTCTTCTGTGTGAGTTTGATATTTGAGAGCCTCAAGATGCCGGGAGCCTGGATGATGAGGGTCATGCTCAACTGGCTCAGAATGAAACACAGTGCGATGATTCACTGGGGTGAGCCGTGACACTGCAACCCTCTCAGGGGTTCATGTGTGTCTCGGTCCTTCGCTTGGGTCGAATTGATTCAGCGCCAATATTGTTGCCGCGATAACAAAGACCAGTGTTTTCGTCGGGCCGAGGCCAAGCGCCTGAGTCGGCCGGACACAGACGTCGTCCTCGTGGCATGGTTGAAACACCCGCAGCATCAGGTGGAGGCGCTTCTTCACATGTGCTCGGACGCATCTGTCAGCACAGACGGGGCGAGCGCCGCTGCGTATGCAGAGGTGGACGACGTGTTGGGGCCAGACCACTGTGGCTGGTGGCTGCAGCCCAGTGCTGAGAGTCTCCTCACACCAGTGCGTGGCTCCTCGTCCACCTGGTGCACTAAGGTTGTCGTTTGAGCTCAAGTGGTTTGCTGGAGAAAAAAACGAAACAATCAATGAAAATAAATGATAGTCTGAATTTTTTTTTGACAATACCTACTTATCCAATGTTTGGGCATAGTTGTAAAATACGGAAATAATAATAATTTACTCAGCGTATGAGCATTTGTTCCATTTTCTTTCTTTGTTCATTCCTTTATGTTATTATTTTACTCTTTCAATATATATGTGATATTGCTTCCAGTATTTTCTGTGTACATGCTCTTTTTTAATTTCCAATTTTGAATTCATTATACTATAAATACTATTTATTTACATGAGTGACCTTTTTAATTTTATCTTCATTTAATGATTTACTAAAAATCAAATAGTACAGAAACTACAAGTGCAATATTTGTTCATAAGTATTTCATTATATTTGAAATATTTGATTTTTCTAATTTAGATTTCATTACAGAATTTGTTCAATGTTTGTAGATTATTTACATTTTTTGACAAGTAATAATTATTTTATTTTATTCAATATTATATTTATTATTTATTAATCTGCTTTTATTCTTTTGGAGAATATTTTAAAAATCATCTTACAATATGTACTTTTCAATACATTTAAAACGATAAAGATTGTCATCGCATTAAATCGTTCTAATTTAAGTTAGTTTAATTTAATTGAACAGTTTGCTGTCCAGACAACAGTGAACCTTTGTCAGTGCTTCAACAATTTGAGTGAGCCTAGACTTTCTTTATATTGAAGAAAGTAAAAATGGCCACAGGCAGGTTGAAAAAGGTGAGAAATGTGTCAGCGCCATCTGGTGGCCACTGAGCATCAGGCCACGGCTTCATGAAACCTCATCCGCCCATCACAACATCTCAGCTTGGAGAGGCCGAGACAGCGAGTGCAAACGCTCGCGGTGTGGCGATGGCTGCGAGCGACGGCGAGCTGCCAGTCGACGGTGAACTCAGGCTGACTCTCCCTCTCTGTGTGCAGGTGCAGCGGATACGTCTACACCTACAGACTTCACAAAAACACAGACGGCTCCTGGGCTGCCGAAGTACTTTTCATGTCTTTGTCAAATTCCGCTTCTATTCACGCCAGCAGCTGCACAGCCTCCTTCTCTGGCACTGATGTGGCGTCTACCTGGAATCAGAAACAAACATCCTTTTGGGTTTGTTTGAACCAGCTTCCTCCCTCAAACGCAAGGCGAGACGAGAGCGGCAGAGCGACGGTTGACAGCCTCTCTGATGGCGCCTGTAATTGAGCCGTGACGCTGGGCAGACGCCCAGAGATGCCGATGTATGGAGACGACAACTGAGCTGTCGTAACTACATTTGGCCCCGCGTCATCTCAACTGACAGCATCAAACAAAGTGACAGCAGCAGCAGCAGCTCAATAACAGCTTCCATTATTCATCACTCTAATGAAATATTGGGGGAACAGAGCGCACGTTTGCTTCACAAGGCGCTCTGGCTTTGATCGAATGAGCCCTAAAACGCATTACACCGGTGGGACTTGACAACTCCTCTGGCCGACGGATTGACGGACGGCGTGAAATAAAAAACAAATATGGCGACGGCATCTCCATAATGGGAAAATGCTAATGCGGCGAGCGGCGGCTTCCTGACAACCCACCTCCCAAGTCACATTTGGTTTTCCACTGAAGCCACCTTGCTTTGTGTTATTTCCGTTTGACTCAAGGAGGGATGCGGAGAAAATGGAACACAGCCCTGCAGATGTCAAGAATGAATCCCAAAATAAATGCTTTTGTTGACTAACAAAATAAAAGCCCAGGGGATGAATCATCTCAACTGCAACCTGCGTTTTCCTAATTTAGCTTCTTAAAGTCGCTGAATATTTCAAATCTGCTTATCATATATTTACTGATGAGGGACTGAATGTGTTTTGCATAATAATGTCTCAGACAAAATGGACTACACATCCGCACCGACTTTCTTCGGAGGCAGAGCACATTTCTGCTGCATATTCCAGACGGGCTTCCATGACATGTTTGGGTTCTCGCCTTCCAACGCCAGGATGACGTCACCTCAGTGCCTCAGAGATTCAGACACATGCTTTCACGCTGTAGTTTCTCTTTTCTAAGACTCAAAGGCATCGAGACTTCTTCAGAAACCGACTATCTTCTGTCCCAAGGTCCACCATGAGTTGCTGCTCATAACTTGGCTGATGAAGCTTCATGAAGCTTCTGAAAAGGAGGCTTCATGAAGCTTCAGCACCTGATCCAGAACGTCTCCAGGAGACCTGTGACGGAGCTGCTTGTGTCAAAGTCCACTGCGCTGCCAGCTCAACTGCATCTTTCATAATGAAGCTTCATGAAGCTGTGAACTCATTTTCGGAGCCCACTTGGTGGCCCTCCCTCTCCACGGCTTTGAACAACCATATTCATAAAACTTCCATCATTTTTAGACCAAGAGCGCCACCTACGGGGCTCTGAAAATGAGGCTTCATGAAGCTCCATCAGCCCATCTTTGCAGTGAAGGAGAAGCTAGCCATGTGATACGAGAGATACGCCAGTGCTTTTCAGCCATGACAGATCAAAGGAACGTTCTAATAAATGAAGCTGTCTTTTCGAACAGAGAGCGCCACCTACTGCGCTCTGACACCTCCTGGGACTTGACTGGCCTAGCAGGGAAAGGAGTCCGTGCTAAGTAGCAACAGCGGGATATTGCACATGATTCGAACAGTTTTTTATTTTTGGTGAAATGTGCGGACTCATCCTGCCTGGAGTCCTTTTTGCATGTTCCTCTCTGCTCGCACTTGTCTCTGCTGGTCACAAACTTGTGATAAACAGGCTGAAGCATCTGTCTCCTGCTGCAAACTGCAGCTTGTGCCTTCGCAGCGGACGTTCAGTTCTGGTCGCCGCTCACGCCGGCTCTCTCTCTGTGTTCCAGACCGCGCCTGGTGTGGAGAAACGATATTTCCGTCAAATCAAGAACCTGATCAAAGCCTACCAGCAGCCTGGAAATGGGATCAAGATCCCGCTGCTGCACCCCGTCACGGCTCAGGCGGCCGCGTCGCAGACTCATGCTACAGGTCTCTCCACCATGTACGGTGACGTAAACCCCCCAACGTCCCCGTACCGCAAGAAGAAGAAAGCCAGACAAGCCTCGTCATGAGGAGAAGAGAAACCTTTGAAATACTTCCCTGCACCCACCAGTGAATGAGAAACTGTTGCGTTCCGCCATGCGTGGCCACAAATGTCAGCTGCTGCGCTCATTAACCATTTCCTGGAAACCGTCCTTTCATCTAGTGTAGGCGCGGCGTCTGATGGAAGTGGTGCGAAATACTCCACAGCACAGACATTAATATGCATTTTGTATGATGATAAGAATGTGCTCCTTTGACATGATGGAATTATGCGACTGGAAAATTAAATAAAATGGCTTTGGCTCAAATGACTCTGTGGAAAGGTCAGACTCACGAGACATGCCGCCGACACCCGCTGCACACAGACTCGGCAGGTAAGGTGGACGGAGCCAAGTCACATTTCTAGCTCAGACTTTACGTATTGTGCTGCCTTTTTCTCCTCTGTTATTCTGCAGTACAGCGACCTGAAAACTATCATATTCTTTTATGACTATAGAAAGACAGTACAAGTGTCGAGGTGAAGAGGTTTAGACATATAGACTCTCTTGGTGCAGCAGTAGTGATGAGCAGATGAAGGTTCATGGCACAGTATGAAAGGGTTGATGAGGATTCATGACACAGTATTGAAGGGTTGGTGAGGATTCATGACACAGTATTGAAGGGTTGGTGAGGATTCATGACACAGTATTGAAGGGTTGGTGAGGTTTCATGACACAGTATTGAAGGGTTGGTGAGGTTTCATGACACAGTATTGAAGGGTTGGTGAGGTTTCATGACACAGTATTGAAGGGTTGGTGAGGATTCATGACACAGTATTGAAGGGTTGGTGAGGTTTCATGACACAGTATTGAAGGGTTGGTGAGGTTTCATGACACAGTATTGAAGGGTTGGTGAGGATTCACGACACAGTATTGAAGGGTTGGTGAGGATTCACGACACAGCATTGAAGGGTTGGTGAGGATTCATGACACAGCATTGAAGGGTTGGTGAGGATTCATGACACAGTATTGAAGGGTTGGTGAGGATTCATGACACAGTATTGAAGGGTTGGTGAGGATTCATGACACAGTATTGAAGGGTTGGTGAGGATTCATGACACAGCATTGAAGGGTTGGTGAGGATTCATGACACAGTATTGAAGGGTTGGTGAGGTTTCATGACACAGTATTGAAGGGTTGGTGAGGATTCATGACACAGTATTGAAGGGTTGGTGAGGATTCATGACACAGTATTGAAGGGTTGGTGAGGCTTCATGACACAGTATTGAAGGGTTGGTGAGGATTCATGACACAGTATTGAAGGGTTGGTGAGGTTTCATGACACAGTATTGAAGGGTTGGTGAGGTTTCATGACACAGTATTGAAGGGTTGGTGAGGATTCACGACACAGTATTGAAGGGTTGGTGAGGATTCACGACACAGCATTGAAGGGTTGGTGAGGATTCATGACACAGCATTGAAGGGTTGGTGAGGATTCATGACACAGTATTGAAGGGTTGGTGAGGTTTCATGACACAGTATTGAAGGGTTGGTGAGGTTTCATGACACAGTATTGAAGGGTTGGTGAGGATTCACGACACAGTATTGAAGGGTTGGTGAGGATTCACGACACAGCATTGAAGGGTTGGTGAGGATTCATGACACAGCATTGAAGGGTTGGTGAGGATTCATGACACAGTATTGAAGGGTTGGTGAGGATTCATGACACAGTATTGAAGGGTTGGTGAGGATTCATGACACAGTATTGAAGGGTTGGTGAGGATTCATGACACAGCATTGAAGGGTTGGTGAGGATTCATGACACAGTATTGAAGGGTTGGTGAGGTTTCATGACACAGTATTGAAGGGTTGGTGAGGATTCATGACACAGTATTGAAGGGTTGGTGAGGATTCATGACACAGTATTGAAGGGTTGGTGAGGTTTCATGACACAGTATTGAAGGGTTGGTGAGGTTTCATGACACAGTATTGAAGGGTTGGTGAGGATTCATGACACAGTATTGAAGGGTTGGTGAGGCTTCATGACACAGTATTGAAGGGTTGGTGAGGATTCATGATACAGGCTGTTGATTTTCAGCTGTAAAATGTGAACAACTCGTTCAATCAAACCTCACATCAATTCTAAACCAAGAGCGCCATCTAGTGGCCTCTGAAAATTAGGATCTACCCTGCAGTACTGTTTCATGAAGCCTCATCTCCCCAACAGTAACAGACAGACACCCCACACACAGCCTCCAAAATTCACAGTGGCGGGAGAAAGTTTTCAGATGCCCTTTGAATTTGACACCACTTCAAATATTGTCATGAAAGAGTTTTTTTGTGTGTTTCAAACGGCGTGGCTGCATTACACCGACTCAAAAACAAATGGATTATTTAGAGGAAAAACGAAATTCTTGACAGTTTCAACGTCAGTTCTTGCCATTGAGGCCAACAAACTACAGAATGTGTTTAAAAGTGAACAGAGAAATGGACCATAAATCATTATATTGAACAGGGTTTGCGCTACATATGCAGGAGTGTGGTCACTGCCACGCTATAATGAGAGCTGCCAGAAAAATGACCTTTTCAACGACGACATCTCACCTCATCCTACGGATTAAAAAGAAGTGGCAACATGGAAACAAAGGCATCGTGGAGGTGGACATGTGTAGTCGGTGGAACAATCTCTACAGACACATCAGAACGAGTGACGTCTGTTGGTGGCGGAGCTAAAGTCGCGCAGCCCAGCCCATGACACACGAAGAGACGGACCACGTGGCGAGGGCTTGGATTGGAGGCGGATTTGCGTCTCATGATTAAAAACTGCTGTTTTTCCTGTCACAGAGTCGGTGAATGACTAAAGGTCCCCCACTGTTTTTCCATCAGAGCGTTGGCCAGAGTGGCAAACAACCCTGGTGGAGTCTGAGTCCGAGTGGCCCGGAGTGGCCACAGGCTGATGCTGAGGTCTTCCTCTGGACCAGGCCGCACCTCTGTCTGGTCCAGGTGGGCCACTCAGGGTCTCCCACTGAGATGGCGCTTGGCGGACAGAAACCACACACTCTTGGCCAGAAAGCAGCCTGGAGAGATATACGTGAAACGCACGGGCTGATTGACACAAAGATGGGGATGGAATAAGAGATGTGAATACGAATAAGTGGGCTGAGTGCAGAGGTCTCCTAGCAACCAGACCCTCCGTCCGCGGCTGGGCAGGTTCTCGCGGAGCATATGGTCCAGAAAGTGACGGCACATCGCAGCCGATCGGCCTGTCAGGGACGTATATCACCTGTTCGCCGTGGGAACATATGCGCCACGCGTCTCCGCCGTCCGCAGCCCCGGAAAGAAACACAAACAATTAATGGCGGGCAGATGGCGACGCGGCAGAGTGGGTGAGAGGCAGACGGACGGGGAGGTGGATTACTGATAGATGAAAAACACAAACAAAAGCAACTTTCTTTTTTGACTTTTTCAGAATGGGCGGCGCGGCTTGGACTCGGTTCACATGAAGCCTGACTGGCACTTCCTAATGAGTCCAGACTAGCCGGATAAGAGAGCGCCGCCAACTCCAGGTCCCGCCCCCTCTGCACCGCCAGCCTCAGCTGTCACGCGTCTCTTCCTCATCTCCCCAGCTTTTTTTTCTTCCCGGACTCCGCCCTCTGCTTCTTCTTCCCTGAGCACGAGCCGTAATGACGGCCGATAATGACGGCACCGATATGAAAGCACAGACTCTCGCAGACAAGAAGAAAGAGCGCCGAGAAGAAATGCGCGGCGCCGGAGCGGCTGGCCGTCTAACTAATAAGCGGCGGTGCAAATGAAGTCCCACGGAGCGATCCGGTAATTCACACATAGTAACTTTAATCAGCATTGTAACCCAATAAAGTCAGATTTCTCTGAGAGAATATTTACTATAGCCATGTATAATTCTTTGCAAAAATGTAACTGTTCTTCTATTGATTAACAATACTGACACTTACTCATGAACAACAGAATTTCCAGTTGAGCACTTCTTTTTTTTCTTGGTGTGTGAAAGCACTGGCTATGTACATTCTGGAGACACACTCGTACACACTACAGTTGGAGCACACCCGAGGCGGGAGCCTTCCCGCTCTCAACGGGAGCGTCAGAGTCGACAAGGCCTCTCTTCCACAACATGTAAACGATAGTATATCCGAGGTAACTCAAATGGCGACCGGAGAGTTCTGGATTTGAGTCATGGAGAGGATCATTCGCTGGCAATCCATAAAGCCTTCACCTCTTCAGTGGCAAACAGTGTTGAGACAGCAAGAGAGAATCGGTCCGTCGGTAAGATCCAGGCTAGCAGGGATACAAAAAGCAAAGCCACAGCCAAACCACACAGCTTGTGCCACTGTTAGAAATCGGAGAAACTGGACGATATAATAATAAAATACCATCATTTTGTCAACATTAAAGGCATTTGGAAATATTTTTTCCTCCAATCTCTCTTCGTGTTCTTCTTTGTTGTCGTCTTCTTTTTTCCATACCGTGTAGAAAGAGTAGAACAAATCAGACGAGAGTAGAAACAGGCAGTCTTTGGTGGGGCGGGGGGCCGTGGGCGTGTCTCTGTTACCTGCCCCCCACCTCGCTTAGTGTCATAAAGTGGATGTTGGAGGGGCAGTCGGACAGCTCCGGCTGCTGCTCGACAGGAAGCGAGTAGTAGCCGTCGTAGCCCTGGACGCGTCCGCCGGACAGCAGCTGCTGCTTCTCCGCTTCGCTCCACACGCGGCTGCCGACGTCTCCCGACTCCATCCTCTTCTTCTCCCTCTCCCACGCTCCTTCCACAGCCCTCTTCCTGGCCTCCTCCCTCACCCTCGCCCTCTCCTCCTCTTCGTTGCCGCCGTAGCGAACGCACAAGCACAGCGCCCCCTGCTGAAGAGTGATGTCAGCGAACCGCCGAGTCCTGCCGTTGACGGTGGCGCTCATCTGCGAAACGCTGACGTTAACCCCGCTCTCCAGGACCCGGCCTCCGACCCCCAAACCCAGCGCCAGGTCGTCCTCGATCGGCCGTGACTGCAGGAAGTGGTGGGTGTCGCAGCCGTGCACGGTGAAGCTCAGCCCGCTCAGGTGGGCGGCGCCGTTGAGGATGGCAGCCACGCGCCGGCTATCTTCGCTGGCCACGCCGATGACCTCTGCGCTGACGCGGCCGTGGGAGACGGCGAAGCGGATGCTGGGACCGAGGAGAGACGGCCGCGAGCCGAAGGGAGGGGGGCGGGTCGGCCGGTGGCAGGCCGAGCCCACGGGTTCAGACACCAGAGGGAGCCGCTGCAGCGAGATGAAGCTCCTCAGCTGTCGCCGCAGCTCACACTGGATGCCCAAGACCACCTGCAGGGACACACCGACATCGCTTCAGCAACTGAGCGCTTCAAAAGTTTCATCCATTTTTAGATAAATCCAGCAAAACAGAAGCAGCTGGCTCCCGTTCCCCCGCGGCCTCACCTCTAAAGACTCACATAGTTTTGATAATGTCATGAAGCACGGCGAGGGAGCGCTGCATGTCGAGCTTTGGCGCAGAGCTCTTAGCATGTCTCTGCTCACCAGACTGAGCAAACCCAGCCCAAGCTCACAATTTCAGATGATTCAAACGTCCATAAAAGCTCCGATTCAAAACCGACAGACAGAAGCTGGAAGACATTTGTATGAGATCACTGTTGTCACTTCTGGATGGAGTCGGCCTCGACTGAGTGAGACAAACGCTCCCTGATGAATCCTACAACACTGAGGTCTGATTTTTTTCTGGGCGTGAAGGACACCGCATCAGCCTGCCGTCGCCTCTCAGGAGGCCTGAAACAAAGGCGCTGTGACGCGGCCGCCACACGTCTCAGGGCGGCACGTCTCGCCACTTTGTCTCCTTGTCACACCGTGAGCCATAAAAAGGAAAAATAACTACGGCTGTAATGGAGGTGGAGCCGTCGTCTGACAAATAAACCTCAAGGTTGACAGAGGAGGAACATGAGTGTGAGACTGACCCAAACAGCATCAGAAATGGTGTTTTTTTGGCTTGAATTTTCTAAACACCAAGGATTTTTTAACCTCTTTAAAATGTAAATTGCATAAGTCGACGTGAAATGAATCATTTGGAAGTCAAAGAGTTGTGGCCCTGCCGTGATTTGGTTTTGCTTCATGGATTCTCGCATTCACAATCAGCCAGTGTTTGATGTATTTCGGCTAATATCGTGAAAATGCTGTTGTGGTGACGGCTTCACGTCCAGTGACAGCCTGAGGACAAGAGCTGAGAACCCCCCCCAAATATGACAAAGTCAGCCTCCACCACTTAAACCGAACGGTCCTCCTGAGCCACACCTGTCCTCCTCCGTGGACCACGGCGCTTGTGCTCCTCTTCTTCACCTCCAACATTCTTACACCACAGCTCTCCTCTCCATGTGTCCAAACCAAACAGTCCTTCTGATCGTCACTCCAATGACAGCCTGAGCATCTTCAACCTTCACCCCGCCACCTGTCGCACCACCTGACCAACACGCTGTTGACAAGTCTCACTACACACCTGTGAAGCCGCCCCTCCTCTGTCACAGGTCACTCCTGCCAGTCGTTTCCTCCAGTTCCACCCTGTCTGCACTCGCTTCTTCACCCTTAATCTCTGTGATTATTCTGCATGATGATTCTCCTCCTTAACTCTTGCTTCCATGAGGTTCTTTCCCACCTGTTTGCTATGGCCCTAGTTTTTCAGGGCACGCCGGAGTGGCATGTCACACGACATGACCACAACAGATCAGCAAGTAGAACAGGGAATAAAGACGAGCTTCATTGTGTTTTGTAGGTCAAAAAAACGCTGACTGAGGAGTTTTGTTTTCGTGATTTTCACCATTGGAATACAACATTCATCACCAGCTCCTACTTTGATATCAGACTTGTTCTCCTGTAAAACCAACCATGGTGGGGCCAGGTTTGGTTGAACGGTGTAGAGTGGAACTAGAACCCGCCCTTTTCATTCGTGCTACAAATCACGACATCATCATCAAACATCACGGTCCCTGGAGACTCCTTCCTAATCCCACCTGTCTATCAGATTAGAAAAGCTTTACACCATCGCAGATGTCGTCTGAGCAGCCATGTACGATGTAAAGTGTGTCCAACTATTACAACAAAATACAGTGTGTATATGGCGGCGGAAAAAAATACTGAGTTGACAATGCATGTATTTTGCTTGCTATTCATCTGGCATGACATGGAGACCCGGACTGAAGTGACAAGGCAGGTTCCAGCGGAAGATGAGCAACTCGGTGTGGTACTGCGCCGCTGCGGATGCTCACCTTGCTGGAATCCCAGTCCTGAGCCTTTGTTTGCGTCTTCATCAGTTCGTATGTTTGCTCCATCCGTGCGACCTCGGGCTTGGGAAATCCAGGGACGACATTATGAAGCTGGAAGCCAAACAACTGCAGCCAGCTACCGATGTCTGGACAGAGAACAAACACGCACGGTGAGAAAACGGCTTGATGGAAAAAGTTTACACATTATTGTGAACACTGTCTGTCGAGCAAACAAAAAGTCATAAGGCCAAGCAAACAAGGTCTACAGGAAATCACACAATATCTGAGCGTAATATGCAGCTGACACGGCCCAGGCCATGTTTTGCTTGACAAACAGATTCCTCTTCTCTTCCCTGGTATAAACAATGCTGCTGCTGGAAACATGACAGGCTGCATGAATGTTCCATTAAGCAGAGGGACAAAGCCGCCCCTCACCCCCACCCCCCAACATCTCGTATTCGTCCTCTCCGATTCCTGCCTTATTTGAGGTTGTATTTCTCTGGGGAAATGGTATGTTCTTGACAGACAGAGGGAGCGGAATCTGTGTGTGATAAACAAGACGACAAGAGGAACGGCTGTCCTTCTTCTTGCTCCGTCACATTTCGGCGTCTGTCTCACCTGTGGTGTTGGTCTGCGCCGCTCACTCTTTCTTAATGGCAGATCTTCCTACGTGGGCGTGTGAGGGAGACCAAGACGCCGGTCTTTTACAGTAGATATCTGCCCAGATATTTCAGTGTACGTGGATGTGGTATCAGAAGAATCACGATATATGACTCCGATTTCAACGTCACTTTGGGATATAACTAATTTTACAGATTTAGTGGGCATCAAAGGCAAATGAGGGTCAATGAGCCAGCTCACTAAAGTAAGGACCTTCTCAATCTTAAGGGAGTTTTTTTGTCCGTCAGAGACCCCACACATGAAGATGACAAAAGCAAGATTCTGTCCCACCGGTCCAGAAATCCCGTGAGATAAAATGATGGCTTGCAACAACCCGTGAAACCCAACATGCAAGGAGGACGGGTCTGGGCAACTGCTGCTCGCGGATGGGAGGTTACAGTCTTGTATGCTGGCTGCTGTCCGGACAGTTGATGGAACTGGCTTAGGAAGGATGCAACAGATGGGAGTGAGGTTTGCTCCTCGGGATTAAAAGCTGCCGTTTTAATCATCTTCAAATTCATAAACATCAAAACTTCCCCTTGGCTTACTGGCTTCTCAGCCAGGTTAGCTACATTTTGTTCTACGTCACGGCTCAAGTTGGGAGCGGTTGTCTCTGCCCACAAAACACAAAGACTTTTCATCGTCAACGTCTAACAGGAACAATTGCTGTTGTCTGCTGGTGCTGACTACTGGGACAAATTCACTTTTAACACTCCTCAGACCACAGGACCGTCTCATAGGATGATCTTATGAGAGTCAATACAATCAGGAGTTTGCCATCCTTGAGGCAAAGTTAGGAGAAAGACTGTTGGACGACACAATAACCTGAAACATTCATAACGGGACAGTCGGACACATTTTGCCAGTGATTCGGATGACCACCTGAACTTCACATGAGTGGCCTCTATAGCAGGAGCTCAGGTGCGATGCCATGTTAAGGACTCTCGAAAAACACGGCAATCTTTGATGCCCAACAATGACTCGAATTGTAGAGACAACTTGGTGAAAGTGATAAAGCTGACATTCCCTGTGGTCTCGTGGTTATGTTCTGGCAAATTCAGCACTGTGTTCTGGGTTCAAGTTCCAGTCAGGAGTCTTCATTTTTGCCGACTAAAACGTTGTTATATTGGACACATAGCTCACCTGTTGTGAACTCTGTCACCTCCTCCACTTTTCCAACAGGGCAGTTGTTTTTGAACGCGTACACGTTGAAGGGCTTCGGCTCTTTGCTCAACTCCATCCAGAGATCATGATTCGGGGAGGTCCATCGGCCAGCAAGCGTGTCATAATCGCGTCGACCCAGGTGCACCAGCCGGGTGAAAGGGTCATAAAGACCGCCGTGGAAACCGACGACCAGCTGGAAATCGGGGTTGGTGTCTTGGTAGACTTCCCCGTAAGGAGTGTAGAGGATCTCCTTGACCAGCCTGCCTTTGCTGGAGAAAACCGCCCTGGGAGTGGCCACGCTGTCACAAGCCACGTAGTACTCTTCCCCGCTGCTCAGCTCCATGGCGATGAGGTGACCCTGCAGGTCGTAGTAGAGCGACGTGATGAGGCTGCTGCTGTGGTTGTACATGTGGCTGACCCTGGTGGGGTGCGACAGGTCGGCGTAGAAGAACTGCAGCTGCTCGCCCTGGCTGGTCTTGGTGGCCACACGTCGGCCTAGTCCGTCATACCGGTACCACACGGTGCGCTCGGTCACTCGGTTGTAGACTCTGGTCAACAGGCCGTTGGAGTTGTAGTCGAAGAGGTCGTTGGCTCGCTGGCGCAGGAAGCCGTCGTCGTCGACGCTGTACTGAAGCTCGCCGAGGTGGGTGATGCGGTCCCTCTGGTCGTAACGCAGTGGAGTTAGCCTGAAGGCAAAGGGCAAGAGGTTAGCATCGAGGCTGCGCTTGGACAGCGCGGGTCGCCGCTCTTACCGAGCACTGGTCCCGTGGCTCAGCAGGTTTATGTTCCCGTTCAGGTCGTAGCTGTAGCGCCACTGAGGCCGCTCGTTGACCGAGGCACTTTGCAACTGGCTGTCGGCGTCATACTCATACGTGTAGTGAGTCACGTTGCTGTCCACGCCCACCCGGATGTCACAGGTGGTCATGCGCCCTGCCGCGTCGTACTGGATGGTCATCCAGTAGGCGATGGATTTTAGGATCTCATACTGGACCTCAACCACTTGGCCGTAGGAGTTAAAGACTTTGGTGTGCTTCATCAGATGAGTGGTGATCACCTGGGTGATGAAAGGTCAGAAATCGCCCGCTGGCAGAGTTTCACTGAGAGTCCACCAACCTGATTGAGGTCGTAGAAGATCACGCTGAACTTTCCAAACTGCTCCACGCGGCCGGAGACGTCCACGTAGCGGTACAGGTCGATGGGGAGCGGGGTCTCGTTGATGACCGCCTGCATGCTGGTCACTCGGAAGTTATTGTAGCTGTAGTCGAACCTGGCGTTGACCAAACCCTCTTCGCTGAAGCGGAAAATCTGCCGACTGGTCAGGGGTCCTGAGGAGCACAGGCTTTTTAATCCGGCAGTTGGACCAGCGACCCTCGCGGCGGGGCGCCACATGAAGGCCAGTGGTTCATTCAAAACCAACCATCGGCGCACCTCTGCGGCGCCAGCGCTCCTGACCTTTCGGACGGAGAGATAATGGAATCTAAGGAGGTGACGGGCCACTGTGCTGCTTAATGTCAGAGAATCAACTTGAACAACAGCATTCATCGCCGCCACCACCATTAATGAAAGAGCATGACGCTGGAGTTTGAGGCCGCTCGATGGCACTTAAAAATGTCTGGCTTAGCATAGACCGCCGCGTCGGATCAGCGCTGCCATTGCTATTTTTATTTTCCCCGGAATGTTGATCCCGCACCTGCACTAATGGGAAAACGGCACAGTCACTGAGAACGAGGCGCAGCTTTGCTCCACCCCCGGGAACGGGCCGTCTGTTCATCGAGCTTCTCTGGCTGTCACTTTCCCAGGCAGGCGTCTTTTCCCCCTCACTTTTCCACATCCTGTTTTTCCCCTCTTTTTCTTTTTTTCCCACCCTCTCCCCAGTCCCAGCTTATGGGGACAATTATCACTATCTCCCTGCTCTGGGAGGCTCCGTTTGTTCTGCTGAAATGAGATCAGTTAAAGGAAGGTGAGAGTCCATTCACGGTGAGGGCAGCGCGATAAACACACGCACACTTTGGCTGATGACAATGGGCCACTAACAAAGCTGCGTGAATTGAAGCGGAGAGAAAATTCAGTGAAACGGCAGTGAAAAGACTTGGGGAATTGGTGAGCTGGATTCATAAATAATAGCCGATTCATCTGCCGTGCAGCTTAAATAAGATTATTGACCCTTAACGTCGATAAAGTAATGTCTTCATTGTTATGCAAAACAATGTTTTAGTTAATAGAATTTGAAGGCGGGGAGGAACACAAAGGACGCACAACAAAACTAATCTTCAAATTCAACTTAAATTGCTTGTGTCTGTCCCGATCAAAGATGATTCGTAGGATGGAATTCCCAATTGTTTGAGTCTCACGTTTATGAACCTCCTTTTGTACCTCATTTTAGAAAATGTAAGGCTCAACAAAACCCACATAATTTGACCAAGTGGATCCCTTTCTCTTTGAAAAGAAAACAAATGATGAAAAGGTACAGCTGAGCACTCTGAAGAGGAGCAAGTTCTCATATCACTGACAAAGATTTGAGCCATGACTCAATAGCTTTTGAGGAGCAAGAGGAAGGAGTGGATTCAAACCAGGGGCTTATTTGAACCACATCGTTCAGGAATGGTCAATGACTTGCTCTTAAAGCTAAACAGCGTGTTTACAGGCACAGGATTTATTTACCTTTGAAATGCAACTGAACTAGCTTTGCAAAGATCAGTTCACACTGCATGCCTAGCCTTAGCATTAGCATGTCATGGAAGGCCACAGATTAAACCCAACACAATCATGGCTAGCTAGGAACTGAACAAGGCGGGATGCTACATGCTAACGCAGGTGGCTAACGGATGCAACCAAGTGAAACACGCTGACCAGGAGAACAGCACAGGTTCAACAAGTGTCCTCGGCTTTCGGCGGGAACATCTTACTACGGTGTCATTTCCAGTCCATGAGGTCAATTCCAGGCAGAAGTCCCATCGTGCACTGCAACAACCGAAGAATGAATTCCGTGGTAAAAGATGTTTCCAGGAAACCTGTAAAACTGTATTTTTCCAATCGCTGCCACCTGGAATTGCCCTGGAAACAGCAGAGCTTGGCTTCCCAGTTACACTTTGTGATGTTTTCAGAAGTGTCCAGTAAATAACTGTCTTCAGCGCTCGTACCATGACATCAGTCTCACTTTCCAGTTTCACTCTAACTTGGACATCTGTTCCTCTCACAGCATGAGGTGCCCCATCTTGACTGGTCTGAGATCACGTCTGCTGTTTGTGGCGTGAGGATACATTTGAGCAAACAACTACCGCGTGGAAACAGCTTCCATATTTACTTTAAACAGGCCATGACATACTCTTTTCAGATTCTTTATCTCCCCAATCGATCCCCGTTGAGTCCCAACGGTGCTTTGATTTTATTTTGATTTGCCACGAAGCTAATAATCTGGTTTTCAGATCCTTTTTTTAACCAAACTGACTCATCCTCACAGATGGTTGCAGTCATCCGGCCACACTCGAGCGGAGCTTCTTAAGCGACACATTTCAAGCTGTCTCGCTGCAGACTGTAAATGTTTCACACGTGTGTGTGTGTGTGTGTGTGTGCGCACATGTACCTGTCTGCCTGTACCGTATGGAGCTTATGAAGCCGTTATGGGTGAGATGAATGGTCTTGACGGTGCCTGAGGCCTCGTCGTAAGTAAGGGTCACCAGGGTGGAGTCGTAAATCACTTCGGAGAGCCGCGCTGCCGCCGTGTACCTGGGAGAAGAACGAGGCAATATTCAGACCTAGTTATTAAATCTGCCTCACAACAACACGTCGCAGTGTGGACTAGTTGTGAGTCCAGGCAAGTCAAAACGAAGCGCCCCTAAAGTCCTGTTGGGTCTGTTTAGACACATTTATTCTGAAAACATTTCGTCAAAGTCACTTGGGCAACGCCTTTAAATGATTGCCTGTTCAGATCAGGAAATGGAGCCGTTTATTAAAGTGTCCCCTTCTGAGTCAGAGACTATTAAAATGACTGAGCCGAACACTCCTGCCGGCCTACCGAGTCGGAGCTAATCTACAATCAGACCGCGACCAACTCGTGAGTGTGCAGCTGCCGCTGGTGACCTGTAGATGACGCTGCGCCCCGTTCCCAGATACTGTGTCCGCAGCAGGCGCCCGTCCAGGGTGTAGTCCTGCAGGAAGGAGGCCTGGCTGTCCGGAGGCGTGTAAATGTTCCGGTAGTAACCCACGGACAGCAGCGACTGCAGGGAGTGTTTCACCATGCTGGGCATCGTCACGGCAACCAGACGGTCTGTCTGCTCGTACTCGAAGACGTAACGCCGCTGGCTGTGCAGCAGCAGCATAATGGACTGTGGAAACACAACAGTTAAGGTAAGAAAAACATGTATCTGCTTTATGGAAATACTGCGATGGAAGAGGGCGTCACGCCACGACAGCTGACAAGGGCCACTGAATGCACCACAACACAGATGGATGGATGTTAACAGATGATTATTAGAATGCACAAATACTAGCTTTATAGATTTAAAGTTAAAACATAAAGTCAATATGGAAGCAATACATACTTCAGTCACTCCGCAACTCACTTATTAAAAATAAAAACGCCATCTTTAACTGGACAAACGGTAAATCAAAACTGCTTGAATGTAAATCTATATATCAATGAAGATATTCGTGGCTCAACATCAACTACTAACAACGTTATGTGGGGTTGTTCATTTCATGACTGAGTTTCACAGCTTTCACACAAGAAAACGTTTTGAAAACAACAATACTCTGTACAAGTGTATAACTTGTGAATCAGTCTTCAATATGTGAATAACTAGAGTTCATCAGAGACGCATTTATATCATATTATTGCCCTACACAAACTTTTCCCACATCGTTTACGTTCGTATCAGCAAGAGTGCAATGAGCTCCACCGGGCAGAAGGTGGCAGTAGCGTCACAGAGCAGCTCCAATGCAGCGACGTGGCAGAAACGAATGAGACCTCCACCAAAGCGCCTCAATAATATCATGAATGTTGATTTACTCCAGTGATTCCATTCTATATTGTGTCATATCAGGTCAAAACGTCCGGTTTCTGCTGAAATATCTCTGGTTCCAGAGCAACCATGCCAGTGGTTTTGGCCGCGTCACTGGTAGCTCAGCCTGGATTTGCAGCTGGCAGCGGCCCTTGACAGCCTGCACAGCGCGTGAGCTGAGCTGAGCGTTTCCCCTCCCAGTCTGGAGAGGTGAAACTACAACCTTGAAACTGAAAGTCTGCATCGCAACACGTATGAGAAAAGAGCCTTTTCTTTCACGCCTCCATTATTCTGTGGTCTGAAACTGCAGGTCGATTCGCGAGAGAAAAAAGTGATCACAATGCATGAACTTTGAAAGAAGAAAAAAAAAAAACAGAGGAGCGAGTCTTCATCTGCAAATTGATTTCATGAGCGGCTGCACTACGGGAAGAAAGTTGCATTAAAGAAGGTGTCGGCTTTGTACTGCGGTAAATGATTTTAATCTTACAACCTTTAATAGAGTGACGGCAATTTTTCACACGCTTAGTTCAGACAATGTGCTCCGTCTCGGCAGCCGCACGCTCGGGGTCTTACTCTGTCTGCGTATGTATAGCTCCAGATCTTGCCGTTGACCCAGGACCGGGACACCACCCTGTCGTTCTCGTAGTCCAGCCGTTCGGACCAGTCGCCGCGATGGATGGCGGACAGCAGACCCGAGCTGGAGTAGCTGATGTTGACCTCTGTGTACTTGCTGCTGGGTGACCAGACCACAGGCCGACCCAGCGGGTCATACAGGATGTGGAGAGTGAACTTCCTGTGGTCGTCGTAGATCTTCCCCACTCTGGTGTTTTGGTCAAAGTCTACAGACAGCAGGTTCCTGTTGTGAGCCTGAAAGATGCAAACCACTCTTCAGAATAAAACGTGAGGTTGGTTAAGTAAAAACAAACAAAAACAACAAAAAAAAAAACGAAATTTTTTCAACATGTTACAACAGATATTTTCCTCCACTGATCTGAGGTTGGGTCATGGGGGCAGCGGGCCAAGTGAAGAGGCCCAGTCTTGCCCCTCTACTGAAACCTCGCACAGCTCCTCTGGGGACAGATGTGACAGGCGTCCGCCCACTGAACCGCCAGGAGCGAACCGAGGCCAGGATGGAACCGGCAACCTCTCAGCCACAGGCCGAGCGTCTGAGCTGTGTTGCTGACCCACCCGCAGCCGGCGCTCGTACGTGCTGTAGTTGCTCTTGCTCTGCTCCTTCCTCTGCCTCCACTCGACCAGGCTGGGCGCGTGATCGCCGGGGAGGCTGATGTTGCAGCGGCTGGCCGTGGGACTGACCCCTCCGCCTGCTCCCCCGGGAAGGAGGGGCTCGGTGCTGAGTGACAGCTCCATCCCGCTCGCCAGAGACACCAGGAAGGAACCATCGGCGCTGACCCGGTATGAGCTCTGAGCGTGGTCTTCGCGGTCACAAAGCAGAAGGGGAAAAAAAAAGTTCAGTGTCAAACAAGAATCTCAATGAGAATGAAATACCAGTGAGATGAGCCTGCTGACCTCTCATGTCGGTGTGTTCCGAACCACCAAATCATCAGCAACTTCTGCACAGTGTTTTCAATAATAACAGCTAACTTTTGCCTGGAAGATGTTCTACGGCGCTTCAATATTGATGATAGTTTCATTTGATTTATTGAGTGCCAATGCAGCAGCCATTATTCCTTGGCTTCCAGATGATTCTGAAGATTACATATGCATTTTTCATATCATTTGCTTCCTCTTTCTCTATTCTACCTTTAACAGGAAATGTAACGCTGTCAGCTACAGTGAAAAATCATTTTGATGCACTGGCTATCCACTTGAAGAAAGTTGTATTCAGGCAGTGATAAATAAAATAGTTTGTTTTTTTAAATTTGGCTCAAACCTAACTTACCTCACTATACATTATTTATCCATGTTTCACAAAGTTTTCTTTCTTTACGTTCACTTTTGTTGCCGTATTATTGTGTTATTAACTCGGAAACCACCTGGAGAGTGCAGACCTCTGCCGAGCAGCTCATTTACATCCAATGATTTTTAAAATCTGTATTAGAAAAGTTTGAAGTTTGAAGACTGTAAGCAGCGACTATTTTTACAGTGGACCAGTCTATTCAAATGATTAGCTGACATGTAAATTGTAGTTTAAAACAAAAAAAAGTGTAATGCATGTTGTAAGTGTTTAATATAGAATTTTAATTGCCAAAAATATGGTTAAAAACCTCTGGTTGGTCTGACTCTTCATATGTCTGGCAGGATTTGAGTTCTGCGATCAACAGACTTCAGTCATTACAAGGTTTCTTACAGGATTTTTTTCCCAAAAAGCATGCTGAAAACCGGCAGGTTCATGTCCACCTCCATGATGTGTTACATGTTGTTTTGATGTCTGCACTTTGCTTGTTTGATCACAAAGATCTCATCCTTCATTCTCCTGACATGGTGCCACAATTGTTTACACGTTTCCCATATTTCCCAGACTGTTGAAATTTTGGGTCGCGACGGTAGAACCCAAGTCATTTCTCTTCCTGCTGTGGAAAGCTGTGACTTCACGACATAAAGCTGTCGGCCACTCATTCAACAGTGGACACTTTAAAAAAAAATAAACATGACATATTGTCACATTCAAAGCGGCCCAAGGGGACAGCAGGTGGCAGTGGAGTTGACCACACAACCCTGCAGAAAGTAAACAAGAAAGCCAAGATTCATCCTAATCCTTCAGTTATTTTGCTCACCACTGAGTCTTCAACCAAGTTTTCCAAGTCTGAGTTGCAAAGTGCTCTTCAAGAAAGGCCAGTGAAAGAGAGTGAAGGTGAAGAGCTTCAGCGACATCAGAGGTGACTACTCGAACCTCTGTTCTTCGGCTCGGCAGATAAAAGCCTGTCGGGAGACGATAAACTTGCGTCCGTGTCGCTCGTGCTCCACTCTCCCTTTAATGACTGTCGCAGCACACGTTTATCGTCACGTTCCTCTCACGGCGGCTCACGTTGTCTGTGCCTGAGGTGACCAGGGGGTCAGCTCTTGTCACGCCTCCATGTTCCTGTGTACATGTGTAAAGCCTGTCTTACTCTCCCTGCAGTGCTGTCATGTGACAGGAGCTGGAAAGCAATTAAAGGAGGGACATGAAAAGAAAGTGCTCCCACGAGCAGCTCCTCCGCTTCACTCTCATTTCCACCTGCGCTGTGTTTCAGGGCGTCAGACAAACACTTCTGGAACATCGGTGGACGCGATGAGGTGGCATCAGATCTAAGTGTGGATTCTTTAGTTGGGCGAGGGACCCGCCGGACGACTGGCCCGTGGAAAGACAGGTCAGGTCCTCTAACCTGACCGGCATAAAAGCCACGTTATTGCAGTTTGCCAGTCATGAATGTTTAAACATCTCCATAACCTCACAGTCTCTGCTTCTCATACGGCTGCCCCCCTCCCCCCATGAGTCACAAACGGCCTCGCGGCATGTTTGGATGCATGAGGGCGAAACTATAATCTGTCCTTCCAGTAAATAAATCGCTGCATTTCAGCCATGACCTCATATATATATATACACTTCCCAGCGCCGCTTGTTTCCAGACACAAGGCTACAGCCCGCAGCCATGTGCTCGTGCGGCAGGTACCTTGTCGGAATGTGTAGATGGTGTCGCTGGCAGACAGGTTTGTGCTGGTGACAAAGTTCTCACGGTTGGATGCTTCCACCTCGACCCGAGACCAGCGCTCCAGGTTGCCGTGGAAACCGCTCACATCGCCCGTGGGGAGGGTGATGTTGGTCACGCGGCCCTCGCTGTTGTACCTTGAGAAATAAACACAGAGACAATGATGTACAAGCGCGCAGATTACTGCCCCTTTTCGGGAGCACAAATATGCATCCAGACACTGTCACTCAGTGTTCCACTCCCGTACACACACAAACAGCGGCGCCGAGTAGGTGTCAGCTATGATTTATAAGTGCAATTACCCAGCTGCGGAATTTGAGACAGAGATGAGGTCGGCAGCGGTGAATAATTCAGACAGGTGGGGTTTGAGGCGCGTGCGTGCGTGTAATCCTAAGTGTTCGTGTGATCAAAGTTCGGCAGGAACGTCCTTCAGCTGGCAGTTTTTCTCCACACGTCAGACGCTGTTGCTGAACGGCCATCGCCGTCTGGTTCTCTGCTGCAGATGCGCATGCTGACGTCACTCTCGACTGGAGTGATTGAAAAGTGCTGAAGAAACCTTTCACGCATCCAAGTAGAATTGAGGCATCCTCATCACTCGTGTCGTCAAATTTGCTGTCGGATTCTGAGTCATATTGAAACTGCATGTGTGTGACTCATCTAGTTCAGGAATGTCTGGCCCAAAAGGTAAACACAGGACAAGTCAGAAGTTCTCAGGAGTTTTCTGGTCGACATTATTAACCACCAACAACTACAAAAACATCACAACCTCATGCGCTACATCTGACTATCCATCTACTTATATTCAGAAATCGATCGTGAGCAAACTGCTCCTTTCGCACTTATGGGCCACAGAAAATGCCTCGGCTGGCCGGTTCTGGCCCGCAGGCCTGGAGTTTGACATCTGCAGTTGAATAATACCGTTTGACTACCTTTAGCAGACTTTAGTTTTAAAAACCCATTTCTCCTCTTCTCTAACTTTTTATTGAGGCTTTCTGTTTTGCCGTCTCATTGTTTAAGAAGAGCTCCTGGGCTCAGTTTTACCAGAATAATTGGCACATAAAATCGACACAAAAAGGTGTTTCTGGAAATCGAAAACCTCCAAGACATGCGTGGGATCAACCAGAAAAGCTGAATGAAAGTAAGCGCCTTCCCTCTCCTGCTGAGAGCGGGACAGACCTTTGGCCACCAGATGGCACTCACATCTCATCTCGCCGACAGACTGGCTCACAGAGTCCACAGCATTAATGAAGGACCATGTGAAAAAGAGAGGCCAGCAGCAGACTGGGCAGAGAAAAAGCGAGGAAACAATGCGGACGGATAGGAAAGTGTGAACCTACTCGTAAACAGTGGTCCAGCTGTTCTCATCGCTCTTGGTTGCTAGGAGACCCGTGTTGCCGTGGTAAGTGATGTGGGCGATGTCGTGGCCCTGGGCCGACACCTTTCGCAGAGTTCCACTGTTGCTGAGGGACAGCCAGTACACCTGCCCGCCAGGTAAGGCCAACCACAGCGGCACGCCGTGGGCGTCCCTGCGCACCTGCAGGCCGCGGCCGTCCCGGGAGCTGACCCCCGACAGCTGACCGTCGGAGCCGTATGTGAAGTTGTACAGGAGGTGTCCGGTGATCAGGTGCTTGGTGGACAGGTGAGAACCGTTCTGTGGAGAGGACGGCACAGAGTCGTGAAACCAGCGAGTGCATCAGTGGCATAGGACGTAAAGGAGGTGGAAAATGTCTGGATTCTGATGACCCATGTTCTTGGAGGACGAAGCTACAAACTACGCTGCCTGCCGCAGCAGGTGGAGAGTGAAGCGTGTACCTGGCTGAAGAGATAAAGCTCCTGGTCCAGTGGGGAGCTGATCTCCATCAGTCCGGCCGCACTCAGCTGAGGCTGGTTGGGACTGACCGCTCGGATCCTGATGTTGCCTAAATCTGCGATGTACAGGGTGCCGTTGGGTCCGACAGCCAGGGAGGAGGGGGCTTTGAGCCGAGCGTCACGGGCGTATCCTCCATCGCCTGAAGAGACAGTCCATGAGTGCTGGTAGAACGTGGCCACAACGACCGATCCACCCGCTGCAGTTTGGACGTTCAAATATCAGCATTGTTATACGACACTTTTCCACGCTCATGACTTTGTTTCATATTTCGATTGAAATGGTCTAAGGTTTACGACCAGTAGTGGGAGATCCTATTCACAATGTCATGTCAGTTATCAAAGATCTTTGAGCTCTGAACTCTTGACGGCCAAATCATTTGGTTTTTTACACTTTTAAGATGCATATTTCTAAAGTTTTTCTTCTGCCACTCAAAACCTGGGCTTCAAAACCATCAAGCAGATGGCAGAGGGAGAGACGTCAGGAGGCAGAACCATCTCATTTCCACTCGTTGGTACTTCACGTACTGAACGTATCTCCATGTCTATAGTCTCGATCTCTGATGTCTAATGTCAGAGCGGAGGGCCATTTGTGGCCCCTTATTCAATTTTGTGTGGCCCACAGAGCTGCCATCAAGCAATACACACTTTTGTTGAAGAGTGACTAGGAAAGGAAATGTCTCCACCCCCGGCCTTGTTGGCGGTTTGCTAACGTAACCCTATGAGATTAGACGTTCTCAGTCAAATACTTGGATCAGATGACTGTCGAAATTTATGTAGCTTTGATTTGATGCAAAGAGCACTGAATTATAATCCAGACATGCACCAAAACGACTCTCGATGCCGAAAGGTCACATTTTAGTTTTGATCTTTAACGTCTCCTCCAAAATCCACCCCGAACTCGTGTCGAATAAACACAGCTCCCTGACATAAGCAAGCGCTGCCCAGTGTAACGTTGAAGCTCTTATCAATTGTGGTCAGGACTCAGAGCCCACTGACTCCTCGGAGTAGTGGATCTGGCCACCTTGATAGTGACCTCCGCCTTATCAGACAGTGGTAGTGGGGGAGTGAATCATTCAGATGTTTTCTGGGTCGCACAGTGGGATAACAGCCGAGTGAAAGCCTTTAGATGCTGTCAGCAGTTGGCCCCGGGCCCCTGATGGAGCCGCGCTGACTGCAGGGTGGCAGCTTATCTTTGGACATTAGGTTTTTGTGTATTCATGGGTGGGTGTCGGAGGAAGCGCGTGCCAGAGCCTCCGTTTTCTTTGTGCGCATGTTCAAAGACACCGTGGGAGTGTTTACGGTGACGGGATGGAAACGGAAAAGCCTCTGAAGAGAGTAATCATCTGTTAACAGCAAGACATGATTGAAAATATGCAAAATACACGCCAAGGAACGAGGATGGTTACAGCCCATTGGCTTGTGGCTGGGGAGAGACACTTCCCTCCATTTTGAATAGAAAGAGGGAGATTTTTATGAGCAGGATTAAATGATAAAATCACATCCTCTGACATTTACAATGAAAGCAAACATCTGCACACTTGTTTGGCCCTTCCCATTCTCCGCTGTAATAGATTTCAGGTGCCCTCCCATGATCCAGCATCTGCCCCAAAAAGCTGAGAAACAACCCCTTTCTTTTGACAGCTGTTCCACCAATGCATTGAAAGTTTCCTTCTGGAGCTGTGATTCATCAGTAAAAACGGATGACGCCTTTTTTCTTGTGAATACAAATGACTGAAGATGCTCTGTATCACCAACACCTCCAGTACTGTATTGAACACCTCACTCTGTTTGATGGTCACTGGAGGGACGGAACAGACATTTTAAACTCAACGCTTCAACGAGATATGAGGGTAAGGTTCACAAGGAAAAGAGCCATTAATACACAAGATATGATGATGGGTCACATTTAACTTCTAACTTTAACTACGAGGCACAGAAGGTGCTCACAAATCTGTAACACATTCTCACTCTTAAGCTGTCGACACCTGTCGAGTCGACCTCTCAGTCGGCCAAAAGTTGAAATTTTGTTCGATCAAGAGGGGTGTTTTATGCCGATTGTGCACCCCTGATCCGATCGTCTCGACTGAACGAACATGAGGCCTCTGGCACCGTCTAGCAGTAGTAGCCGCAGAGCTACCAGTCTCAACAGCGAATGCTCCATTCATGAAATCGCTCAACAGCACCCTGAGAAAGTGGCAACCAATGACCCTCAGCTGGTCTGTCTTTTGGCCAAGGCCCCAGTGGATGGAGTTTGAGGGCCCTGCTCTACAGGGAGGAGGCAGTGTGTCTCGTCCTCTACACTCAGCTTGCTACGCTCGGCAGAGTAGTTCAGTTCACATTCAACATTGAGCACCTCTGAATCAGATCATAGCTCTTTGCGTCATGTAAAGAGGGCCGATTCTGATCAAAAAACATTCATTCAGAGTGAGGAAAAAACGCCCATGTAGCTCGTGAGGCCTCACAATCATCACCCCATCCGTTCTGTTTGACCGTCAGGAAATGGCCGGGAGGGAAGCATCTGAGTCGACGAAAGCCAAACATGCAAAGTGGAAGCCAGACTTCAGCGCTAACATTAGATGCTAAAGTCCGCTTGAAGAAGGTCAATACGTGACGCCCTGGGAGTCATGAATCATGAGGCATCAGTTATACTGTCATTGTGCTTCCACACCACTTATTTCTTTGTTGGCACGCAGCAAACCCAAGAATCAAACCTGAGACGCAGCAATGCAAGCGCGAGCCAGCTAGAACAGCGCAGCAGACAAACAATTGTGCTACCAGGAAATTTGCCTCGAGATGCATTACAATGATCAGCAGCAATGGAACAACTGGACGCTGACCTCATTCGGGCCAGGTGAATGCAAACATTCGGCCGCTGAGACACTCTTGTCAGACGAAATAATCCTTGTTTTTATTTCCCGGCACTTGTCCCAGCGAAGATCATCGGAATTTACAGAGCAGCAACATGTTTTGTTTAATCCTGTTACACACAATCTCATACTCTGGGTTGACTTAATCCCATATTGACTCAAGAATGGTGTGTGCGTGTCGCCTGATGACCCACCAGAGAAGCAGTCGCAGTTGGGGTCTATCTTACAGTCGCAGTCTGTCGGCGCTCCAGAGATAACCGATATCTCCCCATTGGTCGACACCTGAGACACATTGAAAGGGAGACATGTCACACATGACAGCTAGACAGTGGCGATCAATTCCAGAGAGCAGATGATGTCCAAAGCGATATTGTCCGTGTGGAAGGAGATTCCAAAGAAGAAGAAAAAAGGCCCACACCGTATCTTCATTATTGACTTGACTGATGCGTCAGAATGTGACACACTTGACGATGATTTGAGGAGATCAGCAAGTCTCTAAACAAACGGAGCCGGCTGCTGGGGTGCATCAAATCAAGCTGCACACTGCAACACTCACACTTTAAATTTGATGAAGTGCCCAGAGGGGGAGCAGACTTGGCTGGGAGATGATTGGGGAAGATGCTGTTTTGATGACCTGCGCTTGTAATTTATCGAGTTCAGCCAAGTGCAACGTGGTGTGGAAGTTCTGCTGCTTTCAGAGTTGGACTCAAAAGTGACCCAAGGTTATTCAGATGGTGCCATACTTTCTGATGTTAAGATGCACAACATCTATTCTCCATTTACACAAATATAAATCCATGGACTCAGAATTCATTCACCTCCTCCTTCAACGATGTGGTAAGTGAGGAAACTCACATTCATCCATTCATCGTTTTCCACTTCTGGGTCACGGGGCCGTCCTCTCAGCAAAGAGGCCGACACTCGTCCCTGCCTATAAACCTTGATCCCCAGGGCCTCCTCTTCATAGGAACACCTCACTCCACCACATCCGGATGAGATGCCCAAAAGCAGCAGTCCAGTCCGGGTTCCTACCCAAAATGAACTATTATACACGACCTGGTGTTTGTGATGGAAGATTAGCGTCACCACGACAGAAGGGCTTGCTACATCCTTTCCACGATTGTGAACAAACTCGGGTAGACCTGAAAGCTGATGCTGATATCCGGTGGCTTTGGAAAGCCGATATTAGGCCGCTATTCTGGGACGGTATTTGTCTATTACATGGGGCTTTGGCACGAAGAAAATTAGATTGTGGGGATAACAATTACGAACAACCCTTACGAACAACATGTAATGCAGTCAGTGGAGAAAGAAACAGATTAACAGAGAACAGTAGCAATGAATCATGAATCATCTGATGAAAACACAAATGAACAAAAACGAGCCAGAGGTTTCACTTGCACTTTGGCAAAGACTCCAATGAACAGCAGCTATATTCTTAACACAAGCGGGCACAATTGGACCAATATCGGCAGGGACCGATAAGATGGAGGTCGATAGCGATGTATACCAAAAACTGCTTTATTTACAGAGGAGTTGAAAAATGTCTTGTTTCACATGGTTTTGACTCAATCACACACATGCACACACATAAGTTGTGGGGTGAAAGAAAAGTGTTAACAGTCCATAACTTGAGCTAGACAACAGACTGTCCTTGAAGCACAATCAAAGATATGTTTTTCCATCCTTCATAGCTTGAACACTGGGCTGTCAGTGGGTATTTTTTGGTTGCACTTGAAGCTCCGAGGCCTTGAGTCTGACACCAATGGCTGAGGCATCGCGCACCACCCCAAATGTGCTGCGCTAGAGGGTACCACAAAGATGTTGGAACAGCAGCATTGCATCTGCACAAATATTCAGCCAGACTCAGACAAACCCTGTGTCGGATTCATCTTGAGCAGTGGATCATTATGATCATGATTTCTATCCTGCATGAGTCCACAAATGCTATCACGTCTCAGTGTCTTGTAAAAAAGTTCTGGTGATAGCCACGGTCTACAGTTTATGCTGTCACCGGACTGAGAATCTCGGCGCTCGCTGGATGAGAATTGGCACCTCAAAGTGTAATATACGGCCCGTGACTCCAATCCGATGGACGGATCCATTCAAGTGAAGACGTTTTGGTGTCTGGGGACCATCTTTTGTAGCGGGGACTCAATAGGACGTGAGCTTGTTCAGAGAACTGGAGCTCTGGCAGCAGGTGGGGCCATCTCTTTAAAGCAGCATGAAAGGACATGTCGCTTTACTTTAGATAAAGTTTCACATCTTTACTGAAAGCTTTTGAGACGAGGGACCATATGGAAGACTGGGGACCAGATTTTGACATCGTGGGACTATTTGAGGACGATGGAAAATCCACCCCTTGTTCTCTGTGTGGCTTCCATCCAGCTACTAAAACATACAGAGTTGAAACACAGATTTAAGTCGCAAGTAGCTGTGACAGTGTGAGTGGTCTGCATGTTCAGCAGACCTATTCAGGGAGTCCCTGGCCACTTGCTCCGAGTCCCAGCCGTTACAGTTCGCCTTCAACACTGAGCCCTAGCACTCAGGTTTGGTCTCTTTTCAGCACCAGATACAGAGGCTGAGCTGAAAACAAGGGCCGGAAGGTAAGTGACCTGCTCTGTACACTTTTGAATCATCCTCATCTCATTCACAACCAATAAGTCAATTGCACTCTTCAAATTCTCATTTTCACATTGTCATAATGTAAACCGAGTTTATTTTGGGCAAAACTTCATCTGAAATCTCACCTTTTAAACACACGAATGGACTTCAAAAATACCTTAGGACTTGCATTTCAATGAATGAATGCTAAAAAATACTAAAATACATTATTAAAAATACATAAAATATGATCAGACTCTCATTGTAGTTTTGGTCATCTTTAAAGTGTTTTTTCGTGGCTGAATAAAGGCTCCGTGTGTAAAATACAGAGGCTAATCCAGAATGAAAAAGTCACCTGCTGAATGCGGTTGATGCGTCTCTCGTCTGTTTCGGCGATGAACAGGGTGCCCAGGTGGGAGAGTGCGATGGCCTTGGCCGCTTCCAAGGTGGCACGAACTGCTGCCCGGCTGACCAGGTGGTGATCGATCCCTGGCACCTGGCAGTGGATCGGACGCCCGGCTACGATCCGGACCTGAAGGCTTTCGGATACCTACAACACAAAATAGTCAAAGTCCATACGATGTTTGAATTTCAAGTGTTGAGGCCACCGAATCAGAGGTTGAGTCAAGACCAAGACTTTGAGGCAGTGAGACCGCGTCAAGACCCAGACGAAGGGTAGGGGAGACCTAGTCCCTCACAGAGACCAAACTGAAGACAGGACACATTAGTTTGGTCTGCTTCGGAGACGTTTTGTTTCCACTTCAGGAATGGACACACGCAATACATAAGGTTAGTTACTGACACTTGGATGTTACATTTAGCGCTAGCTTCACTCTCACCGTCCGAACTTTCTCTTTCCCCTCGTCTTTCACGTAAATAAGGTGCACAAACAGAGCATTCATGCAGAGCGTTTTCAAAAACAGAGGAAGTTAACGCAGCACATTACGGATCCTTGACGAAACATCCTCGGGTCCAGCAGCACGGCCCCAGACCGAGTGTAAAGTCCATTCCAGGTGTAGCCTTGGAATGAAGTACTGTCAATGCATAGCACTATGTCACTATGAATTTGAAAAACAGACTTTAATCTGGAAAGGTGAGCGTCGCCTTCTTTCATCCTCGCTCAGGCGTCTCTGGCGCATATGTAAATTTCACCCACCTCTTCTGCTTTTCATTCGGTTTGCTTGTTATTACTGGCTGTTCCACAAGATGGAAACTTAAAATGGAGCCTGTTAATGTCTTTCCTTGTGTAAGAGGCTTCTTTCTTTCCTTCCTTTCATGAGCTGATTAGCTCCAGATACACGCGAACTGCCCGGCTGACAGTTCGCGTGGAATACTGTATGAGCGTTTGTCTTCAGAAGTAAAGAGTGGAGGAGGTTCCAAACAGAGAAGTGTACCTGCAGCACGATGTTGTTGTCCAGGATGTACAGAGAGTTGTCCAGAGGGTTGATAGCCAAATCCGTGGGCCACTCCAGACGCACCTGTGGCAGACATGAAAGGAAAGCCTGGCTCAAGAAGCTCCAGCAGTGCAACAGAAACCTCTTTTTAATAATATAGCATTAGGCCTTCTGACCCTCCCTGCTCACGCAAAGGTCAGCCGCGGGCAGGGAGCCGTCCCAGGGTTCATTCATGAGTCGGAGGCTCTCGCCTCAGCACTGATCCAAATGTCAGCCAATAACAATGATTGTTGCCAGCTCAAACAGCACGGCCTGCCCGCGAACACCAGGGGGGTCAGCCTCACAGCCCTCGCCGCCGCCCGTGCGCCGCGAGGCGGGGACGCGCCGGTGATTGATGACCGCGAGGATAGACTGGCAAATAAATGGATCATGCTAAACTGGCACCGACATGTCCAATTACAGACTCTGTCAAATGAGAGAGACAAGACTCGGGTTAGAAATCCCGTCTTACGAGGTGGAGGGAGGCGAGTCAGAGCCGCCGAACTCTGGACGCTTCTGTTAGTCCTGCAGAGATGAGTGGGATGAATTACCAGAGATTGGCGTCTGGTACGTTTCCACTCAACCAGAACCTTCATAATTCATAGTTCATTGAACAGCCATAGTGTTTAGTTCGGAGTCGTTTTCATGAAAAGATCAGACGATAAGGACGAGGCACTCAATGAAGAAATGACAGGAACGGAGGTGGGTGTTCTCGGGACTCCGTCCCCGCAGGTTCATTGGACGTCCTAGAGGATGACACGGGGTTATGGCTCCGTCCCTGGCCGGGACTGGAGCGCGGAGCTCTTCGTTAACGAATGGACAGGTCTTGAGTTATGGTCACTTCTCACCACAAAGTAACACAGTGTCAAAACTTTGCCTCCGCCTTCAAGGACGTCTTGTATCGACAGTTGCTGCGTTCCAGATTAGAGTCGACGGCCGGACGTCGATATCTCTCCCCGCAGTCAAACGCACCACAATCCAACTGTAAATACCTTCATTCTAATTAGCTGTACGTTTCCCACAAAGGAAAGAAAAAAGGAAGCAGAATTCAAATGTCATTTCGATTAAAAGTGACACCGCTGTTTATCCTGCATAAATTAGGACGTTGGTCTCGTCATAGCGACACAGATTTAGATCAATACTGCAGAGGCTTTGAGGTCAGAGCTGTTTGCTGGGAACAAACACAGATGGAGGATGAGAACGACTGTTTGCTGCACAGGATGACGGCTCACGCCGAGGCCTCTTTTAAGGACCTGTAAAAGCACCTCCGGGATTTGACCTGGTCCTGCACACACACATGCAGATTCCCTTCCATCTGGGCGCGTGAAGGGCTGGCTTTATGGAGCCGGCGCTTCATCTATAATTCATCCTGCGCTCTAATAGGCCAGATATGAGTCAGCGGCGTGATCTAAAGGCTGGCTGATCAAATGTGTGTCTTCGGTCTGCACCAGACACCTACAGTATGTCAAGATCAGGCTGCAGAAGCTGCTTTCAGCCGAGACAATATCAGGGATGTCATGGGTGAACCACTCAAGACTGGATATTGGAGAGGAAATCTGTGTGGTGAGGAAGTGTTTTTACTTCATTGGACACCAAGAACTAGTTCCTCCGTGACTCATGAGTCGTAGTAAAACTACGTTTTTCACAGGAAGTTTTGTTTCTGAAACCCACAAGAGTGGCTGCAGACATATTTGACTTAAACCAGATTCATGGGGTTCAAGATCCGTCAAGAACAAACCTGGAATTTAGCTGATCATACCGATTCGTACTTTGGAGTTCCGCTTTTCAGAGAACACACTGTGTTTGTAAGTGGAAAGCCCAATGTTTTGACAATCATAAGACTGCTGTACGACTAACTGAATGACGTAGGCTGATCTAGATGAAGAGTGGATCTATTTTGTCACCGGAAAGTTATTTTTTATTGAAACATTTGCCTTCAGTCAATATTCTGGAAGACTAAACAACGGTGACAGACATGCTGTAAAGAGATGGCTATATTTAGAGTCAAACCCAGGAGAGTTGGCAAAAGCTTCCAATTCCAAGAGAACACAAAACTGGCTCGATTTCCAGTCAGTGAAATCTCATTTCTAAAATTGTGAGTGTTAATAATTCCCTCAAACCTTCTTTCCGAGCCTAAAATATTAATCTTTCAGCTTTCACTTTCTCTTTTTTTATGTGGTTTCAGGTGGTAATGATGGACTTGGTCCGTATCTGTAAGCTTTATGGAAACATGCCGAACATGGACCACGGCCAGAAGGATCTGTCCGTACCATACCCAGATCTGCCGTACCCTTGAGCATCAATGGGACTTAACGGCGGTTTGGCCACACTTGTATCTGAACGGTCATTGGTTTCTGGAAATACAAAAACGACTCCCCCGTCCCTCTAGTCATGTTAAAGAAGTAGGTCAGGTAGGCACCGGTTTACGGGTCGTGGAAAGTCAAAATGGCGGATCTGAGAGGCGGCATTGTTGCCCTTCACCTACTGTGGAAGTATATTGAAAGAAATAAAAAATGGACGCCATACTGGCTCCCATACTGTGGCGCAACAGTCGCACCACATACCCCCTCTACACTGACTTCACAAGTAGACCAGTGGCCTTCAACACACACATCATGCTGCGTGTGAACACCCAGAGTTAGCATCACAGACGGAGCCAGCATGAAGAAGATAAGTCGCTCACCTGGCTGATGTCCATGCGCGCATCGCAGCTGAGCGGCTGCGTTGACATGAGTCCATTGGAACCAATCACGGTGGAAAGCAGACCCCGCTCATTAATCTTCTGAATTGTGGTGCCATCCACAAAGTAGACGACTCCTCTTTTATCCACTGCGATACCTGGTGGGTGAGAGGGAGAAAGAAGGAGGCCAAATGAGCTTCGGGGATGACGGATCGAGGCGGCCGAGGTGCGAGAAGAAAAAGAAAACATGAGTCTAAGGGAGAGAAGATGGAGCGTCGGGAGAGAGGAGTGAAGTGAAGGGCTTCGCAGAGGCATCCAATTCAGTTACACATTCAGCTGGGCGAGCGCCTGTCTTATCCCAGGCACTGCAGCACAGAAATGTAATTATATTTCCATTCCACAGCCCACTAAAGGGATTAGAACAATGCAACTGCAGGAAGAAGTTATTTGTCACATTAGACGTGAGCAGGGCGCCGCAGTGAACTTTTGACATTTGACGGCTGCCACTGTGCGCCCAGGATTCCGCCCGCGCGTGCGCGCGTCTGGCCTGGGATGGAAGCATCATGTGCGAACATGGCTGGTGAGCGAGTGCTGAGATGAGCAGAATCCTCTTGAACTCTCCTGCAGTGAGCCCAGAGTGGCGGGCCCCTGGGTCTTAAAGGTCAGGGCAGACGACGAATCATCTGTTATGGATCAGAGGCGACCTTCACCGCCAGCTCATCTCCATACAGAGAATAGGCTTTTGACTCCGCCGCGCCGCCATATTCCACCACTCAGCCCTCACCTCTCGTTCCGCCACGATTGCTTTCACTTACCGCCGGTGACAATCAGCCATATTTCAGTTCTCCTCCGAGCCGCACGTGACTCGCTGTTGCTCCATTTAAAAACACATTTGCTTTATTGCTTATTATTAAGTCGCGTCAAGTTTCTGCCCGGACGTCTTTATCTCCAGCGAGACCGAGGCGGTGAGAGCAGACTGAACCACAATCAATCTTGGATGAAAGGGTACAGCGTGCAACTGAAGATGCTATAAACCAGGGCAGAGTCTTTAGCTCACACAGGCCGGAGCTTGGGCTGTCAGGGCAAACCATATTGCAGGGTCGTTGGAGGATTTGTTTATAAAGACATATTGAGAAACGGCAGTATAAAGATGCAGTAAATATCATTACGAGTGTGATTTGGAAAATACGTGGTATCACTTTTTGACTTCAGAAATGTGGCGGCAGGATGAGAGTAGAACTGCTCACAGTTACGGTAGAGAAATAACCCAGTGTCTAAAATAATCTGTTGGAGAGTCTGATCAAATAGGACCTCCAATAATTCAGCCAGAATAAAAGCAGTCCAAGAAAATGTGAATTTACACAGGCTTGAAGTGGTATACTGAATTGTCTGCAATCAGTTGATCACCTTCAAAATCGTTTTCCTTCATTTCATAGTTGTTCTTTTAATATCTTTTAAGCAAGATGAATTCACTGCATTGAATCATTACCATCAATTCCAGACTATACAGTGCACTGGAATATTGGCCACACCCACTGAATTTCAGAAGGAAAATAGCTCTTTATAGCTCTATAAGCCGCGGGTGCAGTGGTGCTGTCTGCGCCGTAGAAAGGCTTCGAAATGCATGAGGATCACCTGTAAACTAGTTTGGGAAACAGGCTCCAGCGTGGAAACTGACTCATGAAACAAACTGAACCATGTTCTGAACTTCAATCATGAACTGCTCACATCTTGTACTGACATTGAAGAGAGATTCTGGCAGACTGGTGCCGCTTGGCTCAGATGACGCCCAGTTAGTGTCTGTTTCAGGGGCTCAAAGGCCGGCGCCCACTGTTGCTCACTTCCACTCATCAGTTGGAGACTCCTCATATATAGGCTTGGCCTTGGCCTCGATACTCGGGATCATTTCCTGAGCAGTTCTTCCTACATCAACATCATGTTGCTTCGTGCCGCTTCCTCTTGGCATTCCCACAGAGTGAAGTGTTATTTCTGTGCTAAATCGGGAAGTGCACCGCACTGCTGCATCTGACATGTCGAATTATTAGTTCCAGGTTGAAGGCGAAACCAAAGCCACAAGTTTGTTTGCGTTTTCAACAGAGGAAGACAAAACTTTGCGGTGCTTCTTGAATAAAACAGTTGTCGCTGGGTTGTCGGTGTCTCGGCTTTAAATTTTAAAACGCGTTGAGAGCGGCATCCCACACGATCCCTGATCAAGGGATGACACCCGGTGAATTAAAGACATTACGCTGATATGAAAGTGAATTTTTCAGGACAGAAGTCGCAGGCGAGCGGAAAACCTCTCACAGGATCTAATAAGAGTCGGCACATCGTGATAAAGCGGACAATGAAGCGACATCATCAGTATGCGGCGAGGAGCCAACTTCTCCGCCTTCATTCACTCATCTTGTCCTATTTTCTCCTTTTTTCTCTTTCTGTCACTTCCTCTCCTTTCAAGCTCTGTCATCATGGATTATTCTGGGATGTGCCCCTGCTTCCCTCCCAGGCCCTGAAATCACTGGTGCCCTTTTCCCCCGGCACAAGTGAGTCCCCATCCTGGGTGAGATACGACACCGTCGCCAGACAACGTCCTTAAACCTGGCGACCAAGGTGCCACCCTGTGAGTCATCAATCGTGCAGGGTGGAAGGGGAGGGCCAGGGTGGCGCTGTTTCCTCCAGAGGGCAGAAGGTGAACCACGGCGCTCTCCCTCCTGGCCTCTTCATCTTCCCACTGACGCAGACAGATTGCACAGCCAGCGCGACCCCCATCCCTCCCCCCTCCTCTTCCTTCTCCCTTTGTTTTTCATATTTGTTTCCACACGATCTTGTGTTAATCAAATCAGCAGCCTTTGCTCCTTCGATGTGAATGTCGGTGCTCTGCTGTTTTCTATTTTTTGACTCCTGCCATTTCTCCTTCTGTCACCTGGCATCATGCAGGAGGGACACCTCAAGCGTGGCGCCGAACATTCGCCACACTCTGCTCGCTGTAATGCCATCTTTGGACTTTTTCTTTCACTTTGCCATCCGTTCCCTCCGCTAGCACTTTCCCCCTAAACCTGTCCCCGATCTTCAGGCTCATAAATCCTGCACAAGGACGTGATGATGCAGCCAGGACTATCTCTCAATACTGCCTTCTCCTCTCCCCTCTTGTCTCTGCATATTAGTCTTCTCCTCGGCAGCTTTGGATTCCACTGACTTTTAATTCGCTTCATTCTTTCTCGTCACTGTGCATTCTTCTGACACCGAGCTTGTTCATGCCTGGGGTTTTACACAAGCAGCGTCTAAATCGAGCCCAATATATCTTGAACAATAAACACAGGATCAGGGCTATTCAGCCTCCAACGAACAAGGCGGCGAGCAACAATCGCTATTATTGGTTGTCAGTTTCCTAAAGATTTAAGGCACTTTAGGTTTGTAATCTGTCATGTTCATTGTAAAAAAATACGGCAGATTAGTCGACAGTGTCTTTGTCAGGAAGTGGATTGTTCTCTGTGCTCGTAAATCTGTGGTGAGACGGATTCCGCAGGTCGAGAATGAGCAGCTTTGTACTTCACTGTACAGAGATAAAGGCCGCGTCGCGATTGCCCTCACCTGGAGCTCGGGGACTGGAAGTACAGAAACAGCTTTTCATGACGCCATCGTGAAGCAGCACCTTTTCCATTGGAGGTCATTCCGTTTAATTCTGTACCTCACACATGCAAGCAGGATGGTGAGTTCAACGTGAGCAGGAGGGTTCCAGGAACTCATCTCTGTGTCCTTGTTATTCATGTTCAATATTCTTTATGACAAGCTTCAAGTGCAGAAAAGGCTCTGTTAACTTTAATTGACTTCACTAAACACCAGCAGATTAGAGAAACACTGCACACTGTCAAGTGGACTTTTGCTTCCAGGACGTTGGTTACCCACGAAGCATGTTGACGCAACTCAACTCAGTCACACGTTTCCCCTCCTGCATCATTTCCTGAAGATTCAAAAGCATGCTGGTGCAAGGACCAGGATGTGACGTCACTGTAGTCATATGTAGTACCCTGTGTGGTCATGAGCTTGACTCCCAGCGCTGAAAAGTTGGCACCAGGAGTCAAGACCACGTGAGGTACTACACATAGGGTCCAACGTCATGTCAAACTCTGGTCTGAATAGACGGATGATCCCATCCTAACCACTAACCAATGGTGTAAAATGCAACACCAAGGCTAAACTTCAGCATCATCCTGGAGCGCAAAAGTCCACTGGACAACCCTTTACTTGACGACCATGTGACGCCGTAGGAGTGAGGACATGGCTCCAGGCATATTCATGCAACAATCCTGGACCGGTCCGGACGTCATGACCCACCAACCTGGCACCACCACCTTCACGCACAGATTTTGTCAAACGCTTCCAAGTCAAGGTGTTTGTCACGCTTCAGGAAAATCCACTTATAAATGAGGAGGATCGTGGAGGCAGCTGTGCCAATCTCAGCATCATCAAGTCACCAGTTGACTTGACAGACAAGTCATCGATTCATCACTGCGCAACACATATATAGACAAACAACCATTTGGCTCTGGGAGGGAACCGGAGAACCCGAAGGAAACCCACGCACAGGCTGGGTGAACATGCAAATTCCATGCAGAAAGTCGAACCCGCCACCGAACCAGCTAGCCACTGGGCCGCCGTGTGGCACTGCTAACATAGTAATAATAACAATAACATCAACACGGATAAAGCTTTCTTCATGAGCATTGATGTCGAAAGCGCTGTCTCGCACAGACTCAAGTCTTCGTGACAACTGCAGGGACCCACTGTAGGATCTGTTCGGAACATTTCTGACGATAGCCAAATGAAAGACTCTTTCAATGAGCCCAACAATAACGCAGGCACTTCAACAGACCAAGGCTGAACCGTTCCTGTCTCGAATCGTGGCCAACTGCCCGGGGACACACTTCTGCGCTTCTGAAAAGGTACATTTGAAAGGTGCTTTGCCAGCTGTCGCTCTTCAAAACCTCTCATTCAATGCCAGACCGAATCCATAGGTTGGAATGAAACCTTTTCCTTGAGCTGTGAGTTCCTGCTGACCATGTAGACGTCCGCAGACAAAACAGGCCACACACAACAACCATGCGCGGCTCCTTCCTTAAATATGACCTTGTATTTTCTCTTACCAGGAGAAAGGAGAGCAGGAAAGCAACCAATGAGATGAATGGAGACAGTCGAGTCGTGACAAAGAAGGACAGGCTAAGGTGGAGGGCTTGCTGTGGCAACCCCTGATGGGAAAGACAGAGATGGGGATCATCTCCATCATGGGATTGTCTGCACTCGTACTTAAAAACACGCCAGGATTACCTCTGAACCAGATTGCAGTGGTTGCAATACATCATGGAACCAGGAGAATGAGAGCAGGGGAGGCTGTTACCACTCTCCCACTAAAGTCAAGCCACTTATAGTGGCATCTCCAGGCATTGAGTTTGACTGCAAGCCTTGCATGGTTCCCTGAAGGGTGCTGGATGAACACACTCGCATTACAAAGGCAGGTGTTGGAATGTGATCGATGTGGTAACGGAGGCCATGCTACTGAAATGCTTAGCAGATTAGCTCGAAGCATTCACAAGTGCCAGGTGAAGTCACAGGGATATCCTAAAATACGATCACATGGAGGTCTGTGTGAGGAACCTCAGGGTATTAGGAGGGTGACATGGGTTGCTGTTCCACAGTCAGTTCAAGGCAATAAAACGTTGATGGGGAGGAGAATGAAAGCCAGCGCAGGAAGAGAAACCCAGGCTCCCGTCTCAGCTCAGGAGTCGTCGCTTGAAAACCACACCCAGGAGCTCATCCACCACGCGTGACGCAGAAAGCATGCCAGCAGCAAAACGGCCTCGCTTGCATCGTTAGTAAAATTTACAGTCACTTTCTGTAAACAATCGATACACAAAAGATTTACAGTTTCTCCTGAGTGGACCTGGCACCGGCGCTGATGTTTAGTAGCTGGCGTGGAGCCGGCGAAGCACATAATTGAGATAAATCTCAGCGCGTCGGAAGACTTGGCTAAAGTTGGGGTGGGATTTTATCATCCAAAATAAAGTGAATGACTCTGAGTTCAGATGACCTTGGCTGAGCAGGAAGGGAGGAGAGAAGAGCGCGACACAAGAGGACGACAACTGTGCCATTCACATTCAGATCACATTTTCAGCAGTAAATGCAGCACTTAATACAGACAGTGGCTCGGCTCGGCGAGCGAGGAGACAAAGGGACATGATGAGGGATAACTCTGGTTAGGCATTTATCACTCCCAGTCCAGGATTTGCTCTTTGACAAGAAACATCTTGAAGAGAATTCAATGAAATCCACCTCAAGTGGGACCCACACTGTTGATTACAGATATTTAAGTGGGAGAATATAGGAGAAATAAGGAGCTATATTTTGCTGTCTTCTGCCATAAAAGGCAAGGCGCCATGGAAACTTTTCTTCCATTTGACTAAAGTGACCTCTTTATTGTGTGCAAGGGATGAGGCGCCCTGATGAATGATCCCTCTCTTTAAGCTTCGATGATGTGTTGCAGCAAGGCAATATGTCTGACACCACGGCGACTGCAGGAGCTACTTGGAGGTCAAGGTTCACCTCCCACCGCCTGCCAGTCCGCTCTTTGAGTTTCACATCCAGTTGTCATCGCTTGGCCTGAAGCAATCGATGGAGGCCAGTTGGTTGAGGACAAAATGGCCACAACAAACAGAACCCGCTTCCTCCACCGTCACCAAAAGTCATGACTCAATCAGGCAAGTGAGGGCACAGATTGAAAGCGCTGCTATTCACTCATATAACTTCAGTCCCTTGCCGCACGGAGGCCTCATATAAGCAATATTCTGGTGGACAGCAGGTGAAATTGGAAGATCTCAGGAACCCAAATGGCCTGTCCGATCGAGTAAATCGACCACCGCATATCCGTCTGCAATGGTCGCAACCGTCCAGGCAAACTGCAAACACTTCTGTTTCTGAATTCATGTCGGGAGGCTTGATCCATTTCAACAATTGCACTGCTGAAAGCAGAGGAGCAAAGCAGCTTGAGCACTTAAAGACCCCCTGGATCTCTGCTCCGCAATCTGCTGACCAAACTGAACCCCAAAACAAATCATCCTCCAGCTGCACCGCGGCGCATCCATGGAAGCAACTTCCAGATTGCAGCCGAAACACTCCATAGACGGAAACAGTGTGAGTTGTTTTACCGAGCAACATGGGGTGTTGTTAAGGGCTGAGTGGCACAGGATAACAGTTGTGTGTGTTGGAGGCTGAGACACCTGAGTGTTGTGCCAGAAAAAAAAAAAGCCATAAAACAGGTAAGAGAACCACGGCAAATTGGACCAGGGAGGAAACCTAATGCCCAGTGTTGGTTTGGGGGGGAGAACAATACTGTTCACTGCAGTGTTTTAGAACCACGAGGCTAATGGCTAATGATACTCCAAATCTTCTCATGGTTACCGCTGGCCTATTCCACACATGCTATCCTCTGTCCTGTTTGCCAACGTCAATATATGACGCCATGGGATCTTGATACGTGAAGCTTTCAATTTTCTTTATCTGACGGCAGGTGGGGAGTCACGTGAAAAAAGACAGAGGTTAAGGTAAAGGCTCCTTTTCTTCAGAAAAATCAATTGTGTCACTTGGTATTTGTGGCACCTCTTATGACCATGCTTTACTTTTGCGGTACCAACTTGGAGGCAGTGTGATTAAAACTGTGTCCCCGCAGATCAAAAACAGCGCCACTTTCGTGAGGTATAAGTTCTCGATGTCCAACCTGAAAGTAGGAATATTTCATCTGCAGTGAATCCTAGCATTTCACTTCTCCAGATGAATAATCACTTCAGTCCATTATCGTCCCACCAAGATACAATCTTAATCTTTTCTTCTTGTCTTGTATCTTGGTTCAAATATGTCCCTTCCCATGCCAAAATACTATGAGCGTGGCTTCATCGCCGCCCTCATATTTTTAACATTATCGGTTATGAGTATAAACCTCTACGGCACCAAGCCATTTCTGCACACTTGTGTAGCAACAACGCAGCAACCAAGGGCACAGGAAAGTCAAGCTCCTGGTATCTTCGCATTTCTCTTTTCACTTTCATCCTTCAAACACTGATAGTGAAGCTGCCAAAATCTGCCTTCATGGATGAAAGCCAGAGCCAGTGTAGAACGTGTAAGAGAGCAAACACATCACTGGCCTGTCGCTTTAAACTGAAACAAACACTGAAGTCAGTCGGATGTTTGTGGTGGTGTGTATTTGCGTGTGTATGTTTAAAGGGCTGTGTTAATGGTGGAGAATGTGGAGAGAAAGATCCATTTATAACTGGAAACCTTCATCCACCCACACATCACACTCACAGGGTGATATGGGCGCGCACACACACACACACACAAGTCGCCTGAGGAGCAAGTCATTCTCCCGGCCCTCGCATGTCTCCAGGCTCAGTGGGTGTTAATGATAAGAAATGACACATTATAATGGCATCTAAATGATGCTAGAGGTTGTTGATGATGGCCAGCGGCGCCTTCTGGCAAAGAAACTGTGTCCGAGACTGACTAGTGACGGGAGGCGGATCACTGGTTTCACCTGGCCGCGACAGATTTCACCATAAGTAAAGGCAAGCATCAGCGAGGGACGACTTGTGGCTTCACTGCGTGCGACTGTTTGTTGGAGGGCGGCTGCCCGCGAGACCGAGCTGCCTGCTCTCATCATCGCGCTGCTAGCAAAACTGTTGCATGGGGTGTTGCAATTTCATGCATGTGTGAGGTGAGAAGAGCACAAACAGTTTGCGAGTCAGACTGGGAATGGAACATGAACAAGCATGTTGTTTGCATTACGCTGTATCATACGCTGGATCAGCATCTTGTGTGGATTTGAAGCCATGAAGTGGATGCAACACCATGGGAATTGTCATACACTTGATCCTAGAATGGGGTCAGTAGGGGCAACACCAGCTACACAGGGAAAAAGGCACATGACAAAGACTCTCAATTGACAGCCGTTATACTGCAAATGTTTCTGGAAGGCAACTGCAGTATCCAGGGCAAACAAACCCCCAGGTTGCCTCAAACTGGATTTAAACCTGTGAGCAACCTGAACCCCAAAACAATTCTGTCTTTCACGACAAACGACTGGAGATAATCCCAGCTACCAGGGGCAAGAGGTCCTGAACATGTGGACAGAAAACCCAGTGAGGCTTCATGAAACAGTGCCCTTATTTTAAGACCTCAGTGGGTGGTGCTCTTGGTTTAAAAAATGATGTGAGGTCTCACAGAAATCTCAAGATTTTAAAGAAGAGAGTGCCATCTAGTGGACAGTAAATTGAATACACCGTTTCATGAAGCCCCTTAAGCCACACATGTAGCATAAGAAGGAATATTAGAGTTCTTGCGAAAGACTTTTTTGAGACCGTGGGAGGAAAACAAAGTGCCTAGAGCAAACCCATGCAAGCTCAGGAGACCATAGAGAGCCCACATGGAAAGATTTCAGACTTCCAACCCTCTTCCTGCCACGCCGCAAAAAGCAATTCTGACTTTTCACCGCTAAATATGAGCAACCCAAGTTCTTTTGTATGCAATGAAGAGTTCTGAGCAACACAGAAAGGGCTTTCATTTTTGGAAAAGACAACAACAAGTCTATGTATAATCCAACCCGAGTTCATAAACATCTCAAAACGAATGAGTCGCTTTTGTGTCTTGTGTAAATTGAAACTGTGTTTTGGAGAAATTGCACAGTGGCTGTTGTTCTGTTTTGTTTCGCTGCTTCCATTGGTCTGGCCCTCTCTGCTTCACAGCGCCAGTCCGCCGCCCGGATGGGAGCTTATGTATTTATAATTCTCAGCCTGCGGAGCTGTTTTAATTGTGGCACGACTTCATGCAGCAGCCACTTCTGCTGTCGCTCGCTGTATTGACTGTTGCTAACAGCAGCTAATTTCCCCATCAAACATTCATTATCGATCAATACATCCAAATAAAATCATAAAAATGTGTGTGTCTGCTGTGTGATCAGAAATAATTCATGCCACTGGCGATTCATTATTCATCAGGTCCCCCAGAACAGACAGTGGCTGGCTCATTCAGTCTGAATCAGACACTGGAGCTGGTCTCATGATCCACCACATAAGTTTGTTCACACACCAACCCACGCTGGTTTCTTACTGAAGGTTCAGGCCGGTCTGGAGACACATGTGTGGTGAGGAGGGTTTCGCTATCGTGGCATGCCAATCTTGGTGTGTGATTTTCTGGTGTGACTTGGCAGTGATCGGCTTGTTTGATAGCAAAAGAGGGAGCAGGCAAAGAGGCGGCAGACAAACTCAATGATAAGAGCCACAGAAACGCTGTGCAGTAGAGAGAGCCGTGAAAGGCTGTGGGCTTTAGATCAGTGCCGGGGCTTCTACAGATTATGTCAGACTCTTTAGAACATCAAACAAACACAAGGAGGTCTATCAATGCCGTCTTTTTTTTTTTTTTTTTTTTTACCAATCGCACCATCTCTGCAACAAGACAATGATACGCTCGGCAAATCGGTAAAGTCAGGAGACGACTGATGTTAACAATCTGGCCGAGCTGAAAGAGCGGCGTGAGCGCGGACATCTGGCCACTGGGCACCAAAGGAGCTGCGGGTCGTAATGAAGCACAGCTGCATTTACTTTATCTCTATAATTCGGTACATTTTTCAAGCTGTCCAGAGGCATAATGTGGACAGCAGGTGGCAGTAAAGGTTTGAGTGCACTTGCACAACACAACTGTAAACAAAGAAGATGGTTGGTGTCAGAGTCCAAAGTTTATTACAACAACAAACTCCAAACCAACATGGCGACTGGAAGAAGCATTGATCATGTAGCTCTGGCACAAAAGAGGAAACGGAGGCAGCCCTGTAGGAGGCGCTGGTCGGTGAGGATGTGAAATATATGGCCACTGGAGGACGGAGACTTTCCACCATTGTTATGTCTTCTTCCTGTCTCATTAGAGCTATGTATCAGGTAGTAACAGCAACACTGCCGCCCATGGTTTCTGGTGGTACTTGGTCTGTATCTGTAAGGTTTGTGGAAAGGTGCAGAAATAGGGAGGAAATGAAGGCAGAGCACGGACAGAAGGCTCCGCCCATGTCCAGATCCGGGCATCATGTTGAGCATTAATGGGCCTAAACGCTGCCGCTCTCTTCCGTCAAACAATCGTTGAATCCAGATAATGATTCCAAACTCCGCCAAAATGAATATGTCTGTTCCAGAAAATTCTCATTTCCAGAAGATTGAAAGATGAATGCAGGCGATCAAATATGGCGGAGGCAACTCAACTTGACTCGAAAAGACGAGAGTTGGACAAGAGCAGACTTGACTTCACTCATTGCTTCTTTATCTAATTTGGCTGCTCGGGGGAGCCAGAGACTTCTATAGCCACTTCACTTCGTCCAGCATTATCAGAGGGATTCTAACACACACAAGTATCTACTGAAACATCCGGAGGTTTCTGGCCACATCACATCCTGATTGGCATCAAATCTCTGAAGAATGCCATACAAATGCAGAGGAAATACAATTATTTGTAAATGTATTAGTACAAAAATAGAGAAATATTTTGGGAAATAAATGTGGTAATCGGAGAATGTCGATTTTTATGCACTGAACAAATACAGTTCCTCATTAATCCCATAATATATATTCCCTTATATACCTATATTAATATATGTATTATTGAGGAGCTCCAGCAATTCTATCAATTTTGGACGAGCTTCGCTCAAGCTAAGCTCCGGGCTGTTCAGTAACTTCAGGCGAGTGAAGGACATCTACATCGCCTTCCAGGTGTCTCTCTCTCGCACACGTCAAGTGAGACTTACTTCTGAGCACACGTGCACTTGGTGTTAATGAAGTCCTTTTCCCTTCCAGCCCTTTAAAAGGCGCCGCCTTGGGAACCTCACGATTTCCCGGGAAGCACCTATCGAACAGCAGCTTTCCTCATTTCCAATCTGAAGTTGGACAGTCGGATAATTTGTCGGACATCTGTTACCAAACTTTGCTTGAGAGAGACATGATGCCTGAGTAATTGGGCCACGGTGAGACGACGTCCCCTGAGGGAAGCTGGTTTTCACCCGCCACTCTTTAATTCAACAACTCCCATTGGAAACCATGATGGTATCGAAATAGAAAAGACAAAACGGATCACATTCTCCGCAGTTAAATTGGATGGATGATGAAGACGTGTCGCTAGCAAGAGGCACAACGGCGACTCACAGGCGTCGCAGGCCATCTCCAGCAGCTGGCCCTCACCGACTTCAGGTTCAATCTCCCTGACAGGCAAAACTGTCTCTGCCAGCATCACTCTACTTATTCATCCCTCTGTTATTTAAAGAACTGCGACAGACCTGACCTGCTTGGGCACGGGTTCACCAAGGCTCGCCTTGTCCGATCTGCCTCCCCGCGAGACAAAGCTGGTATCTATTTATGTGTTTGGGCTTGAAATGTAATTTATTCCCCAGCAGTGGCATTGCTCCACTCCGCCTGTCACTTTGCCAGCCTCCTGGTGGAGGCTGACAGGCCGCTAGCCAGCGTTTCGCCCAGTTAAAGGGACCCGTGTGTCACAATTCCCATGATCACGCCGATGTTGTCAAGCTGACATACCTTTAACTAGACACCCCTGACTAATTCTCCGTCCCTTCCCTGGCCAGCGCGACGTGGAGGCTGCCAATCACAAACAGGCGTGTCGCCGCGCCGATCCGAGCCGACGTGGCCCCTTTGATGCACAGACTCAGCCTTTGGCCCCGAGCCTGCATCTCTTATTGACTCAGGGCTTCATTACACACACAGTGAGCTTCAGTAATCTCTCTGAAGCTTCCTTACACACTGCGACTACAAACAAGGTAGGTGTCAGCCCCTATAATGTTCTCCCCAATACATCACTTGAATAGAGGGCTTTTTTTTGCAGGTGGAGCCTTGCTTAAAGTCACTGTACATTTGCCTTAACCCAACCTGTTGAGCATATTTGCCATTGAAAATCTGTCAAAACAGGAAAATCCCCACCAGGACGTGGAGGAGGCCAAGAAGCTGTTGTACTCAGGGGAAACCTGATGTACCCCTGACACACTGCTACACAAAGATACTGTACGTTTTCAGTTCGTCTCAACTACAACCACTTGGAGTCAGTCGAAGAATGACGGAGGGATGGCAGCACCGCAAGGTACACAAACAAGACAGTATGGAGGAAGTTCTGAGCTTCTCGCCACTTATTTTCAGTGCAGGCAGAAACCAGACAAGCACTGACAGAACCTAGCAAATCCTCAAGAAACTCAAAGAAAGAACCCTTGACGTCATGGAAGGACGAACCCATATGTCAGGGTTAAAACCAGGAGAAGCCCACGGCTGCCTGGTGACCCTGTACTATGCTCCTGGGCCGTGGTTCTGCTGGGACTTTACCTATATATACATAATTTAAAGAGCCAGAATATTGCATCCAGCACGTAGCAGCTGTGGACAGATCATCCTGTCCAACCACATCAGCATCCACATCATCAAGCAGGAGAGTGAAGGCACCGCAGGAGAAGGTCGGTCTCACTGCCCCATTCAGAGATTCATGACATTTAAAATAAATTGTAGTTAATGTCATGAATGTTGGGCAGTTAAAGAGGTAACAGTGGTGTTTCAAATGAGTTCCACTCTTTTTCTTCTCTGAAGAAGCTAGAAATGCAGTTCACCCGCTTCCTGAGGCTTTTGTTTTGTTCTGTCACTTCCTGTTCTGGTTTTCCTCAGTTGTCATGACAGCGGCGTCTGAAACCTCATGCAGGGGCAAGTCGTGCGGAGATGAAGCCGTATGGTTTTAGAAGATTCTATCACTCAAACGCTGACCACATGAGGCTCCGATTATCCGCTACATACGGATTACTGACATCTATTGGACATTTAGCACTCAGAAGTCCCACGATGGAAGGAATCTCAACATGACTGTATATTTTTTGATGCAAGTCTGCAGCCAAGACGACACCTTCTTCTCCTGCGTTTGGCATTTCCTGTCAGGGGTCGGTTTCCCCTACCTGAGCTCATCCTCCCTAGTTGCAACCAAAATATCACCAGAAATGTAAAATACAGAAAAGGCTGTGGGGCACATTTTTATATAGCAAGTTGTTTTGTTAAAACCAACTGTCGTACATTAGACGGCAAGTGGAAACTTTACCAAAAAAACTGCTGGGATTTGTCCGAACTCTGGAATTGTGCACACCTTGTTCAGCTAGTGGAGTCGCACAAGCAGCACTCTCTGGGCCCAGTTTGTCTTGGGTCAGGTGGCACGGCCATTTTGACCAACATGCAGTACATACAGTATGTTCCGGGGCTCAGCTTCACCCACGACATCACCAACAGACACCAATCTGTGATGAACTGTGATGAAGTGGCGACCTTTCCAGGGTGTCCCCCGCCTCTCGCCCGGTGATGCTGAGATTGGCGGAGCTATCACAAAGCAGAATGGAAGCTGTATGTATGTACGCTCTCTGGTCTCCTTGGTGTCACAAGTAGGTTTGCATTCATGCTGTTATTTTACTATTAAACATTTTCAAGATGACACCAACTACAAGTAAGATCCGACTTACGACCTGCTGGACTTACGTCCACCCGGACTTACGACCATGGCCAGCAGGTGCTTATTTTTGTTTATTCAGTGTCTGGCACGGCAGCACGTAGCAGCCCGGCATCACGTACGACAGTTAGGGCAGTGTCTGTACGTCCAAACTGACTTACGAGCAGTTGGTCGGAACCGATCCCGGTCCTGTTACTTGTATTGAGTTGTAAATGAAATGGAGTCTGAGCAGATATTTCTGAGGACATGTCGATAACTATGCAGCAAAGATGTGCAACCGTACATCACAGCAAAACCTAATGGCCTTACGCAACACGGCTCTCTTAACACTCCTATGTGTGAGTGTGAAATCCCAGCGCAACACAGGGTCCATTATTGAATCAAAGAAAGTTCATTTTTTAATGACACGACTCCTTCAATTGAGCAGGAGAACGAGCCATTGGGCCATGTGAAGGTTAGGGATGTAAAATACATGCGGAGTCTCCTCTACGGTACGACAGATCCGCTCGCTGGGAAGCAGGGCCTTTGGGAAATCTCCGTAAAAGTCTAAAGAGAGTTCACGCGGCAGAGAACAGAAAACAGCTCTGGCACTGGCAGCACAATGGAGCTGGAGTGGTGTGATGTGAGACTGTCCTTAAGATTCCTGCTGCTCTGTCAGGAACACTTACATCATCCAGTGCAGACTCTGACGGAGACAAATTCAGCGGTAAACACAAAAACAGGATGTGGCCACATATCTCCGCTATTCCATCATGTAGAAAGCGCTCACCGACTTGACAAGTCCTCAACGTACCTGTTCTTCACGTGGCCATGCGCCGCCGGCAATATTCTCTGGAACGGCTCCCTGGCAAAACTTAGCATGGTGACTGCTGACTGACGCGAGCTCGTCGCGCAAACCGTCGTCTAATTATCATGGATATCGCGGCGACCCAGTGGCGCCTCTCTCTGTTTTGAATTATCATAGATTGTGCTGCTGTTTTGTCTTGCTGCGTGATTAATTCATGTGTATATCATTAATGCAGGAATGTCCAGGGGCAAAGACAAAAGCTCGGTCAATGCGAAAGCAAGCGCCAACTGCGCACACGTCGGCGCACCAACAGCATCACGGGGAGAGAAACACAGTTTGACTCATCAGATGCCCTTGTATTGAGAAGTACTCCTCTGTTTAAAGCAACAGCAACAACGATAGTTGACGCTCCGAGAGCGGAGCAGCCACAGGGCCATTTTAATATGCAGATGAGGCATGGGACTCATGCACGCAGTTCTCCCTCCGTTATCCAATTCAATCCCTCTGTTCACTCTTCTCTGCATTTCCCTCTATCAACACCAAATTATTTCCACCCCGGTTTATACTCTCTCTGGGTTCTCAACTACCTCTTTCTCCATTTAATCCGCCCTGTCTATTTCTCGCTCAGTTTCGGGAGAAGCAACAATCGCTAAATGCTTCGGGAGCCAGAGGTAGAATAACAATGGCATATTCATTCCAAAGTTACAACACGCAGCAGCTGGCAGAGAGGCTCCGCAGCCCTGGGAGATCTTAAAACTTCACCGCTGAAGCCAACAAACGCAGTTTGGGAAGGCGGAGGATTTGGGAAATGTGAAATATATGCTGCAGTGATTAGAGGCGAGCGGCTGCAAACATGCTTTGAGGAAACCGCAAACTCCAGCTCTGCAGTGAGGGAAGCAGCTGAGTGTTTGTGGAGTTAATGGTTTGTGCATGAGCTCGCTGACAGCGTTGGATCCCTGATCCTAACTGATGAGACAAACTGAGAAAAGCCTCTCTGCCTATTGACATGTTTGTTCTGGTGAATTCGGTAAATAAACCCAGCTTCCACGAGGGCGGATAAATGTTCCCCTGATGCGGCCCGTCAACGACGCGTCTTTCGAGCTGCGCAGGAATTATTCAACTGTTTACCACAATGATTTCAGAGGGCTGTGGAAGTCTGCTTTTTCCAAACACGTTATTTTCCTCAAGCTTTCCCATGCTGCATCTATATTTGGTCTAGTTTATCAAAACCTTGGGAAGAGAAGTCTAAAAAGGGAATATGCAACTCGTAAAACGCTGTGTAATATTATGATTGAACTGGGAATTCCTACTTACTAACGCCTTTAAATTAAGAAATTTAACGTGGATGACTGCTTATTTGCTTCCTGCTTTACTTTGACCGACCAAAACTGGGGTCTCTTTCATGCAACACAGGAGTGGCTCTCCTCCACTCTGCTAACTGGACGTATCGTGTTCTTCACTTGACGTTGTAGGACTCGACGTTTATGTTCCTATGTGCGACTGCGTCAATTGTGAAACAATTAACACTGCCAAGGAGGCCATGTGATCGCATTCAAAAGTCAAAAACAAGTTGATAATACCAGAAAAATAAATAAATTACATAAATCCATCATTTTATTGATTCGCTGTGTTTTACAAAGTCATGGGAAATTAGCTCCTTGGCCGGTCTGCATGGTGCCAGTGCATCACTAGTGCATGATGTGTAGTTTAAGACCTCTGACCTCCAGTGACTGTGGGGGGTCTGGTCAGATTGGTCAGTTCAGGTCAGTAGTTGACTTCGCATGATGGCCGTACGGTGAATCAAATTTTCTGCATCAAACTCAACTCGGGTTCAGTCAGACGTTTCATTAGGCTTTTGACACAGTTTTCTGGAGTTGACACTTTCAATGAGCTGTAGATAATACATTTATCACCCCAGACAGAGGCATGAAAACAGATGAATACGTTGCTCAATCTTGGATCACAAGTTTGGTCCCAACAGAGCGGAGTGGGATCACTGGCCAAGTTTGACGTGAGGCAACTGGTTTAAATGACAAACGCCACCTCAGACAGGTGTACGAAGGCCGGCTGCGCAGGTCCGTGAGGTGAACAGCATCACCCCATGTGAAGCGTATCTCCCTCCCGCTGCGTCTGTGTCTGCTCACCATGCTAATAACCGTGACCAGTTTAAACCCCATCGCTTCATTTGGTACCCCGGCCTTTCTGTCTGGACTCTGATGGTGCCTCCCAGCTGTGGAGCGGAGCGAGATGAGGATAAATGGGTTGTGCCCGTGTGTGTGTGTGTGTGTGTGTGTGACAGCGTGAGAGAGAGAGGATGAGATAGAAAGGAAAAAAGAAATAGACTGATAGAAACCAGAAAGGAAAAAAAGAAGAAGCAGAAAGAGGCCGGTGGGGCACTGTGGGAGAACTGTGGTGGCAGCATGTCAGCCTCAGATAAGGGCATTAGCCTGCCCCCTGTGGGTCAGAGAGAGACAGACTCACATGTGCATATGCACTTGCAAACACCTCTCTGTGGACGTGAGCTCCAACTGCGGAGAGACCTGACAAGACAAACCGCGTCTTCACGTTCGAACTGCGCAGCCACTGGCGTGCACGACTGCCCCGACACTACCACAATAGCTGTCCTCCAGAATGTGTAAATTCAAAACCCTGCTGGCTGTTGTGAACAGAAGGAGCGCGGAAATGTGAGCCAAGGCTGCGGGGTCCGGTGGGACAGACGCCTCTTTCATGTCAGACATGGGATCCATCCAAAATGGAGCAAGGCCTTTTATTTACCGAGCTAATTGACTGCTGAGGCCCATATGGAGCCAACGTTAAACAATGCGCCAGATCTTGTTTTGGAGTGAATGTGTGAAGGACACAGGATAATCCCGGCAGCTTACGCGACGAAAACTTGCTCCATATTGACCAGTCCCGGCTTCATCAGAATCCTGGATTACTATTGAACAACTGCCGGCCACGTTCGTGTGGCACGGCCGGCCTGAGCCGCCGCTGCGGAGGCGCAGCCATGATTTATGGATGACAATGACGGAGAGAATGGCATGGACGGCGAGGAGAAAAAAAAGCAGGAAGGCTCTAATTTGGAGCAGGGAGCTCACCAGAGGACACAAGACAAGATCAATGGCAGGGAATCACAGAGCGGCGCCATCAAAAAAGCAAAAGCACTGATATTTCTCTGTGAAGTCTACCACTCATTACCATTGGTAAGAGGGCGCCGGGAGGAGGGGGGGGTGTGGGCTGTGGCAGATGGATGACAGGGAACCAGGAGGCTCCAGGCAGAAGTCTCCAGAGTCTTTATAAGCTGGTTAGTCAATGCACAACGGCCACAGAAGAGCCTGTGAAGTGTAGTGAGTCAAAGAGTGTAAAATACCTGGCCATGAGTGAGCAGGCGGAGCTTGGGGACAGACCTTTTTGAAGGGAATAGATACAGAACATTACACAGCGCACAGGGAGAGCATAATAGTGGCCAGTTTGTCTGTCAGACCCTGGGCTCAAATCCAGCATAATTCTTTTGTTTTGTACTGGGAGGGAACACCAGCGATGCTCGAAGAATTGAGACACCGGGCAAAAATGGTCTCCCATTGTCCAGTGGCCCTTCTTATGTCACAGTTACACACAACATTGACCGCTATGTTGCATGTTTCTACCGGCTCTTGTCTGGGTGCCCACATGACACGTCCAGGTCAAATGACTATTCTCCCAAAGCTACTGTCGATGAAGGCATCGCTGGAGTCGCCAGAGGACATCTGTATCATGCAAGACCTACAAGTCACACACACCCGGGGGTAAAGCAGAGAGCTGGGGCTTCAACAAACTTATCACACAATCGGGAACAAAGATTTCGCCATGCGATGAGCAGGGTTAAAACAAGGTTCGCAGTCTGAGACAGTTCTGGCAGAGCAAACCCACATGAGTCACAATCAAGCTTCAGGCGGTTGGACGTACCAGCATTTGAGTCACCTGCCAATGGTTTCAGGGAGAGATCAAGATCCCATAACGCAGATCCAAAGTCAAGAGGGCAGGCAAGGAATAGATACTGAAGCAGTCGTACTGTGGCGACAGGACGAGGTTGGGTATGTGAGGACGCAATGATAAACAGAATGGGGAGGATGTGCGGAGAGGAGCGCGGCTGACAGCGAACCATGTCATGAGACGTGGAACCACATGGTCATGTCAGAGAACGAAGAAGTTTTCAAATGCAAGAGTGTTTAATGTTTTGGAAGCAATGCAGGTTCGTGCTCAGACGACCAGTAGTAGAAGGACATAAGGTTCGTAAGTCCTTGTGCTAGAGGCAAGTGACAAGAGTAGCAAAAGCAATACATCCTCGACACCCGGGGTAGGACCGGGCGACACGCCGAAATATCAGCGTGACTGAAATTTGCTACGATAACAACGTCATTGTGTGCTAAATTCGGCATTTGAATAAAAACACCGGCCAACCACCAGACCTGTTTCATGTTTGCAGCTGAGCGACAGCTGTAGCTGTAAACGTTTATTTACAGAGCAAAATCAAATCATAACTCGAGGCACTGTACACCATGGACGTGTGTCAGAAGCCACAAAGATATTGCTAATCGTGGTTAGCCGCACAATGCTAACTTTCTTTCTGGAACACCCCGGATTGACACAGCGAGGCACAATCGGCTCAAACCTAGTCGTGGATTTCAGGTTTGGCCCCTGGATAAACTACGTACTCTGATGCTTGACAGTTTAATACACGAGCAGGGCACCAAAAAACTAGAGTAGGTCTTCGGAGAGCCAGCCATGAGCGTGGGCAGAAGAGCTGACGGCTCCTGCGAAACCACTGACTTCAAACAGACGATTCCCAGCGATGAAAACACATCACAGAGATAAACACCGGAGCAATCATCTCATACGACATGCTGTAAAAATCTTCATACGTCTCCAAGACTTTTGAAGATTTAGACTGCATTCCCAATTTTACAATGGGTGAGCAGGCTGGAGAGGTGACCAGTAAGCCCTCTTTCCGCTCGGGGCAAAAGTGAAGCAATATTCGACAAGCGTGTTCCGTCGACGTATCGGCGGAACGAAGGGTCGCTGGGATTCACTGCGCTCTGCCATCATTAAAGACTGAGCCAGAGCAGCATCAGCGGTAGATGGAAGGGTGTGATGGGGAACAGCTGCGCTTTCCCCCCGCGCCGCCTCTGAAGAGGGTTTAATAATAAAGAGGTTAGATGGGGGATTTACAGTGGAGAACACGTTCAATTGACTTCAGTAACTGTCATGACTGTTCAGAAGTGGCTTGCTTTCAGGAGAGCCACATTTAGGTCAGAAAGCAGCTCGATGAATCAGAGACATCAGCCACACTGGAGCATGTTTCATGATTACAGAGCCGTGCCTCTCTAATATTCATTCCAGAGTTGATTATAGAAGAGTTAACGCTCCTGTCTCCTTCACCCCAAGAGCATGGGCCACTGTTCGGGAGCGGTATAGCCTCATGCTAGCAGTACCTAGAGCGTGTCCCTCTGGAAACTGCCACTGTTGGTTCCCCTCCCAGAAAGACATAAAGAAGACATCCTGTTCATCCATGAGCCGCAGCGGTTTATAAGTCGCGCAGTGGTGCTGTCTCTGATGTAGAAATGCATGAGGGTCACTTCTCAACTAGTTTGGAAAAGGGGCTCCAGCATGGTGACAGGCTCATGAAAAAAACTGGGCAATGTTATCTTTTATTGGCATTAAAGCGCTGGCTATGCGCTTTTTTTGCCCACATGTCCCAACTTCCGCCACACACTTCTCGTCCCCGGTCCTCCAGGAGATCAGCTCGGTGGGTGACCAGGCTCGATGTTTTGGCAGCATGACACCCCTCTATCATGTACTGTCTGCAAATAGTGTTTTTCTCTTTCTTCTTTTGTTTTTATTTTGTAAACTGGCCGTGTGCACTTAACGACTTTTTTCCTGCCTGAATGATCCTCCCAACTCCAACTTGACCGACGCTGCAGCGCAGTCCGGAAACAAATATCTAACCCAGTGCTACTTCAGGGAGTGCAGGGAGTCCTCGCACTGGCTTGCTTTAATTCTATGTTGCCTCACTGCATCCAGATGTGTGAGCCATGGCCAAGTCACAAAATCCACTGGTGGCACCACACAAGTAGCATGACACCATTCCTGTGAATTCATATTCATTCTTTAACAAATGCGTGTGGTAATAAAGCAGCACTCAGAGACACCACTACTGTAATTTCCCCAGTGAGTAATGGAAAGCGCAATTATGAATATGGTTCTTAATTATTGTTCTTTGGGCAGTGTGTTATCCTAATGAACTATTGTACCAAAAAAAACAGTGGGGCTGGAGCATGGAAGTGAAATGTCAATACACCGCGTTCTGTCCAGACATGACACGACTTTTGGAAAGACATTAGCAAGCACACAAACGTCATCATGTAAATTGATGAACGGATTGATTTGAGTTTGCAGAGGTCAAGTACTCCTCAAATGCATGACATTTCCACTGAGCAGTCTCAATGAAGGAGCCCGTGTTTGTCGTCTGTCCATCCGGACAGGGTGTGATGAAGTCATCTTTTAGTGACAAGTCATCTCCGCTTCAAATGAAAATGTCAGAACGGTGAGTTCCAGCCAGAGAACAGTCGCTAAATTCAATAACTACCCAGCTGAAATGATCACAACAGACAACGGCAATTGCGAAAATTGACTGACTGAAGAGTCGAAAATGGTGTGTGTCCATTTATCAATTTATAAATGAGGAGGGAAAGTGGCGGCAGCGTCCTAGTGGCCGAGCACTATTGTTCCAGAACACAGTGGGGTGATGGAACATGTGGGGCGCTATCTAAATGTCACGGCACTTCCAAGCCCTTCCGATGAGAGTGCCGTTTTTAAAATGATGAAAAGATCCTGGATCATTATCTCCTCCAGTGAAGCTCGATTAGATAAAGTTCGCGCTGGATTTAGAAAACTGACATCCATGAGCGGTTCAAACTTTCCTTTAATTGAGACACTTATTACACTGAACTGAATGTTTAAACGATAAGTATGAAAGTGATGGGAAAGTGATGTTTGGGAGAAGAGGTGTGTGTTTTTTTCACAGTTGAATTGACAACAACAGATAAACCAAAGACTGAACTTCACCTCTCTGGCTTGTTTCTGCAGTGAAGCCCAGTGAATCATAGCTGCAGCTACGTGACGATGCATCAAAACAATGGCTGATAAGGTTTAGGGTCCAATCGTGGAAGTGGACGACCTTCAGAGGTGTCAAGTCGAGTGCAGAATTATGACTATGAGAATCAAATATTGGTGGCTGAAGTTCATGAATCTTGAGTCAGAAGCTTGCAGGAGCCAGTGGCCATGGATCTCAGTCTTGTTATTTGGACCCAACTTACATGTCCTATGATTCCCTTCTAACTGTGGTGGTCATAAATAACCATCCTTTTTTTTTTTCAATGATTAGCTTGGCGCTAATTGGCGGTGGTTAAATCTCCATCATCAACCACCATTCCCCTCGTCGAAGCTGCCAAACACACCAAATTAACGGCCGTAAATCACAGACGAAAGTGGGCCGTAAGATATGGGGCGTGTTTGGGCCCATGACTGGCTGCTATCTGGGCTGCAGTCCCTATCAGATGGACGTGCTTGGAAAACCTTGAAAGCAAGACATCCAGATTTGATTCTAAACCAACAACAATAGCTGCGTGGTGAAGCGCCGGCTCCGTTCCAAGTCTCCGCCGTTTGACGCAGATCTTATTTTTGCGAGTGCCACCATCATCTGTCTGAGCAAATGTGCTTCGGCTCCTTGTAAAAGTCATGTTCTTTTAATGCAGGCCAGGAATTTGTCAGAAAATAGAGCCTGCCAGTTTTCTAATCTTATTTTTCTCTGAGATAAAGGAGACCGCAGCTGTTTGGCAGACACCAAAGCCCTACTATTTTGGAAGTCATTATGCAGCAGTATCTGCAGCTCCACTCGTGACATCATCCCAATGAAGACCCCTACAGTCCGTCCAGCAAACACAAGTCTGACATTCAAGCAGTCGCTCTTTATCAATGCGCTAATTTAGAGCCTCTTTCCGGCCAAACGTCCTCCAAAGTTTTCTGAATGTAATTGTTTGGCCGCCTACGTCTGAAACCGTCACTCTCTATTAGGTTCTTTGAAACTCATCTCATTATTCAGCGTTCAGCAAAGATCTCAAGGTGATTTATTCGGAGGCTTCTGTAAAATTACTTTTCCCATTAACACTCGCAGTTGTCAGCAGCCAAGCCGTCCAGACACCAATCTGAGCGTCCTTTCACACAGAGGCCGGGCAACACTGATGCAGTGTCGCCGGTGAGTCAGACGTATTCTCATGACGGCGGTTGGGAAAACAGCTTTTCACCTCGAGGGTTGTTGAGCGCAGCTTCTGTGGCCTTCCGTCCCTCCCCGCAGTGACTCTGGTCGAACGGCAGACACTGTTCCCCGGTGCCCGCCACCACCTCCTGGTTCCGTGACGGATCCTTCGGCTGAGCCAGATTCCTGACACGGTAAACTCTGCGGCTGCTGGTGTCAGACACGTACAGCACCTCCCCCATCGGGTCCATGGCCAGGTAGTATTTGTGGGCGGGGCTGGTGCTGTTCAGAGGAAGAAAATGAGTATGTTAATGTTAGGGTCACTCTACTGCATTGTTAAAGACAACGACCCTGTGGTTTGGATCAGTGACTCTCAAGTGTTGGGTCGGAGCCAAAAGTGGGTCGCACAATTGTTTTCATTGCTTGAGGAAAAACAACCAACCCGTCCTCGCTCCCAAGGCGCAATATAGCGACGTGGGGAAGGTGGACTTACTGACGCCAAAGGCAGCCTTCTGCGTTGCATGTCCACGCATGGGCATTTCAATGGACTACAAGACGTTTGGAAGGAACTACACATCACCCCTTATGTGACTCGCCTCCTTACTGACGGGAGGAAATCAAAGTTAAACACATAAAACTGGAATGTTATTGAACCGTTAATGAGACTATTAAGGAATCGGAAAAGAGTTGGAACTCAAGCGTGTGGAAAGATCTCCGTGAAAAGGAGGTCTGTCCAAGTGAAACGGAGGAATTCGCCAGCGCTGGTTCATTCTTCCTGTTCAGCCGGCGAGTCTATTGTGGCGGTGTCATCACAGGTCCGAGTGAAGAAATCCATCATGTCCAGCTCATTCACAACGCCGCTGCCCAAGTCCTCAGCAACGGCACAGAAGTAGAGCACATTACCCCGGTCGTTAAATCACCGCCCTGAATTCCTCCGTGTCCAGGAAGGGAATTTAAAATCCTTTCACTTCTCTATAAAGCAGGAAATAGTTTGGGACCTGATCCATCCCTGATTTACGCGCACATTATGGAGCGTCACGGTCATCCGGGACACTTCCTTCAGTGTTATGGGGACAAAACAATGCACGCTTTGGAATTTTTATCTTTCCACCTGTGAAATTGGATTTGTGAATCAACCCTTTTTTCGGGTAAAACTGGCAACTCGGGACGCAGCTTTCAACCTCACTTTTCTCGGCACCGTTCATACATATTCACAGGGATCCAAGTTTATGTGTTTGGCAGCTTTTATGGCACTGATCCTTCAACATATTCACAAACCTAAAACAACACAAACCGCGCGGCACGGCGTTAATTTTTAATATGGTGAAATAAAAAAACAACGTTTCAGTGTTATATGATTGGTAATTTATAGTCCACTGATCTTGATAGATCATACATAAAACATGGCAGGCAAACTTTCACCGACATTGCGTAACACACAGAATTGTTTCACCATAGTTGTAATTATATTCTGTTCGTCACCAGCAGAGTTATTTTTTGTTGAATATGAGATTGAAGACGGCCGGACGCTATTTCTGTGATCAGTTACAACTTGAGTCCTGCAAAATGTTCATTCCAAAACAAGCCCATCCATCCTTCTTGCCAGCCGGGCCACTGAGCGACACAGCTGGGTCTGCCCCAGGACCTCCGCCCTCGCGACTCTGATCTCAATCTGGTGGCAATGAGCGATGACGAGCAGATGTAGGTGCAGGATGTTTTTGCTGTTGCTGGACGGAGATATTAAAGCGGTCAAACACTGGCTGTCAGAAACAACATCTTTATGAGAAACCGACAGCAGTATTGAGTCCCGCTTTTAATGAAAGTTGTCCCTGTGTTTCCCCTGGGCCTGAGTAAGAATAACACGACCTTCATCTTCTGTAACAACACTGTACTTCTGCAGCATCCCACTGCAAATACAACATGGCCTTACATGCGATCTACAGCGTACTGTAGACGTCAGCTGAGTCTGGTAGGATTCTGATTCTGAAGTATTATTGCAGATGATCTAAATGGCTTTAATGGTGGACCTGAGTAACATCAGGTGAGTATCTCAAACTACTACTCACCAGAAGAACTCGAAAGTGGCCTCAGAGTCCTCCATTTTGTCTTGGAATTGGTGTATAAAAAGTCAGTTTTACACACGTTCAGATTTGAACATAAATATAATTAATTATAATAATATAATATATCTTCATATATGATTTATTATAAAAATAAATGGCGTACCGTTGAGCTTTAAAACAGTAGTATACGACCAGTGAATTTGCTCAGGCGTTGCAGAAAGCTTGTCCTAATGGAGAAGTCCAAGGTTTTCTGAGCACTCTGTGGAGCAGTTGTATCTCTTTCTGAAGGGAAGGAAGCCGACGGGCCGCGCAGCTCTTGGTTTCTCCTGGTATCGTTTCTCAGACGTCACACAACATTCTCTTCATGTGCCTCCTGCAGAGTGGCTGGGCGAGCACTCAGCATAATGGTGCAGACGCGTAGCTCTTTTTCAAAAGTCTGGGCCAGGATAGCCCACACCTGCCCATTCATCCCAGATCAATTCCTCATTTAGAGAGGGAAGTGCCTGAAGATGACTGCCAGCGCAGAGAACATTATCTTTAACTCGTCGAAAATGATTTTCCTGTTCCATTGATAGGTCTCACTTTCAGTATTTCTTCAGAGGAAAACCATAAAATCCAATATTTGGGATTGTTATGTCATGTTGTTAAATACGACTGTGCGCTGGTTTGTGCATGTTGTTGGATGGATTGTGCGCCGGCATGAGCGTAACCTCCGGTATCAGGGTTGAAGAGGGCAGGAGGGCGGTGCCTGGCTTTGAGGATAGGAACTAGAGTCGTGCTGGTTAGAAACATGACTTACAAGCGTGGAAGCTACTGTGGTGTCGCACCACGTCTGGCATGACTGCAACCCTGCATACAAAACTACAGCCTGTCCAGGGTGCAAAGCACCAGCCGACGACCACCAACTCTGATATGGTTGGTCTCCCACTGTGGCAGACTGTGGTTTAGTGAGGACTGACTGACCAGATGCCGTCTACCGTCCCACCACTGCGGCACGGTTCCTCCAGAGCCCGCCCTTTTGCAGGGCAGCACTCCTCAGACTGAACCACCGTGCACCTCCTTGCCACACCCTGAGATATTAGAAGTAAAGCCAAGATGTTAAATGGAAACAACATCCACATATAACACCTAATTCTAGAGCCTGGTCTTGCAAGGTTCAGTCAGGAGGAAACGTAACTCAACTGATGCCTTTTATACAAGGAGGTTATCCAAAAAAATGACCTCTCTCCTCTGACTAAGTATCATTACGCTCCACTGTCCAGTGGCTGACCCCTCACTGACCCCTGTCATTGTGAACCCAGTTGCACCGTGACGTTGATCAATTGTGGGAAAAACAAAATAGATGTTAGTGAGTTATTCATTATAAAAAAACGCAGCTTGGAAAGGAAAGAGAATCACCGGAGGCGACCTAACCTTCGAGAACAGCGATAATTATTTCATCGAAAAGCACAACCGGGGCAGTGGCTACCTCAAAAATGGATGGCTGGATGTATCATTTAACTGCGAGCAGCCCACGCAGGCTTGAATGTCTGGTACTGGCTGAGTGGACGAGTGAATGGCAAATCGGCAGCCGATAAAATGCTAACTGAAGCGCCAGTTAAAGGCTTTCTTTAGTGTCTGAGACCTAGCTTGTTGTCAGTAAAATACAAACAGTAAATACATGGTTAGTCCCTCATGCACTTTGTTGTTCCTGTTGCAACAGTTGCTTTGTCTAAACATGAACATAATCAGCGCCTAGCTAACCGGCACACATCGCGTGTCTCCCTCTCTTGTCCACGACTGCCACCCAGCAAAGCCAAGAATTCTTTTTGATTCCAACCTGAACCTTTGCTCACCCCTGACAGAAAAACAATTCACCAGAGGCCAGCGTGCTGTCAGTCATCCAGTCCATTAAGTGCATAACTGTTTACCGAGCTCTGCCCTGAATTGCACATACATAATTTAATCCTGATCCTGAGAGAGGTGGATGTGTGCCACAGTGCCGCGCAGAATAACATATTTGTTTGGCCTCAAGAAGTTTTCAGCCTCCACACGGCGCATATAGAGGCGGGCAAATCACGTCACCTGCCCATTCCTCCATCAGATCGCTCCGTTCTGGAGCGCGTTCATCTGGAGGAAGGAAGTAAATGACACTCACGAGCACCAGACCTGCAACTGCTCCTGAAGGAGGACAGTCTCTGTTGTGTTTTGGTAGAGTCGGGAAGCAGGATGGAACTGGGGCGGGGGGGCACAGTTCATATTGAAAAATCAACAGATCAACCCGACTGAATGAACATGTCTGATGAGGAAAGCTAAACTCATCCAATGAGTGCGTCAATTGTCCCAGTTAAATGACTCAGCCTTAATCAATAACTATCAAATAATCACATTGTTTTCTGCTGTGATGTGATTCCCTGGCGCCGTCGACAGCCGGGGGGGGGAGGGAAGCTTGGAAATCCCTCATGAAACTGCAGCCCCCAGCAGTCAGCAGTGCTAAAAAAGAGCCAACAAATGAAGAAACAGCTTGACGGCAGTCTCTCTTCTTCCCTCCCTCACACAATAACACAAGAGTGATCAGAGTTTCAGGCGTCACTATCTGACTGCTGACGACCGTCTCCGAGAATCAAGCGCTCGGGCTCGCTGACAAAGATATGACTCCACTCTCCCTTTAGTCTTTTCTCTCACTCTTAAAGGCAGAGAATAGACAGTGGTTCTGGGCTGAGTACATCCCATATTGTCTCCCCTCGGAGAGCACCTTATTTTGAAACCCTGCTGGCTGATGAGCACTTTGCTGGGAACAGTGTGGAGCGTGAAGCTTTGAAAGCTGGAGATGGATGAATATTTAATGCATTTGACTTGAGAGAACAATGGTATAGAGTGAAAGTGAAAGACTAACATGCTAGTAACAGTGCAGAGAAGGAAGGAGGCAGGGAGCTCCGGGGTGAGCTAAGCTGTCCTAAGTGCCTCACAAAGCATTCAGCCCTCAAGAAAACTCGAGTCGGTCAACCAGCTCCATGTGGCTGTGAAATGGACAGCTACGCTCCGATAGAATTGTTTGTGAGTGAGGATAAAAACTCACTGCGCTCTTTCGGTCTAAAAAAATGGAACGGGGAAAGCGTTGCATTGTGTTCATTGTCTCCCTTAAAATGCTTGATTCAATCACTCCTTTGTGGATACAGCATTTTCTAAGCATTTACTTTGGATTCCATTTCATTTTCTTCCCTTCGCTTATTGTCCAGGAAGAGGCTGGTCTCCACATGCAGCCCGATGCCTGTATTTTTGTGGCCCTTTCGCCGTCAGACTAAAACTAGAACTGATATGTGGACATTTTTCTGCGTTTTTTGTTCTTTCTAGTCACCACCATCACTTCAGCAGTAAATATTTATATTCAATGGCCATCTTTGTGTACTCTTCTTGTTCCTGAAAATACATAGAAGGAATATCGAAAATCTATTTTTTATCTTGAACATCTTGCCCATAGTTATGCAGGTTTATACTCAAATTAAGTGCATGTGAAATGAAATACCTCAATAGGATTCATGGCATATTTGCACTTCTTAATATCCTATTTAATCTTCTCAGGTTCATTTAGTCCTTGCTACTTCAGTATCTATTTTGGATATTTTTCGGTCATGTTTTGTAGTCATCGCTGTCTTCCTTTTGATGATGGCCCCTCACAGTTACAGATTTTAACGTGGCCCTTCAGGGAATTGAATTGCCCACCTGCGATTTAAAGGGACAAATGGGCCATCAGAGGGACATCTGGACTGTCCCATCTACAGCCCTTTTTTTGATCACATCTCTGGTGTTACGTGACAATTTCCCATCCATCAAAAATGTTGGAGGCCAATGTAATAACCAATGACCAGGTCGGTCCCATCGCTGCTTGACAACAGTGACGCCTGAGGAGTGGGGAAGTGTTTTAAAGATCTCTGAAACAGTCAGTCCTTCTGGGCTCTAAACACTGTGTTGCTTCATTCGACTTCCTGTCCTCCTCAGAGGGAGGCACTTCCTGCTACCAGGATGCCATCCAGGTCGTCTCTTCTGCTGGAGTGTCACCTCACCAGAGAGTTACTTAAGAGCGACTGCCGAGGCTGACACTGGCTGAAGCAGCCCTCGACCCCGGTTCACTGTGCCTGAGCTGGAGAGGATGAATGAAAGAGCGATGAATCCTCCCTGATCGGCCTCTCCAATCTTAATGGCCAGTGGAGTCTGCTCGCCTGTGTGCGCTTGTTTTTAATGAGCTCCCTCTTATTGGCCTCCCTATATTTCCTCTTCATTAACGTCTGTTCTTCCAATTCTTTGTTGCTGAGATCATTCCAATAGTTCATCAAAACTGAGCTTCCTTCTGTAGATAATCAATGACTTCCACACGTGAGCAGAAAACAGAGGCACCTCTGGCCAGGAAAACCCAGACAACAGAGCCAGTCTTGGTGAATCAGGCTCTCATCCAACTGAGTCATACCCTTGCTAAAAGTCAGGGCCAAATATGACTCCCTATTAGCGCATGTACCTGGCGGAGTTTTGGAATCGACGTGGACGTGCTACATCTTGAGAGGATAAAGTGGGGATGTTTTGGTTACTGTACGCCGGAATACAAGGCGTCAAATAATATTCAAGTGACCTGATCCTATGTTGGGAACTGGCTTGCGGGGGAGGCGACCGCGAGCTCTCTTCACTGCTGCTGGTCACATGTCACTTGGTACAGTACACCCAAACCTGTTTGACGTGACGCGCCCCCCACAGTGTCAGGACATGCTGTGGAAGGTGGACCATGTGATTTCATTGAAAGCCTAAGCAACATGCCATGCTGAAGGTTGCCTTCCGCGTCAGCATAGGACACAAGGGTCAGGTGAAGATAGTCGCCATTTGACGTCTTGGGTGTGAGAATGCATTGCGGAAAACCAAATGAAGTGTGTGGCTGTAGTTATGAACAACCTGCTGGACTGGACCAAACATGAGTGGCCATTCAGGCTGTCAATGAATGATCAGCCAGTGTTGTTTGAGCACTTTACATGCCAGTCATGCCGTCTTAATGGGCGAGCGCTGCCCAATGCATTGCCCAAAGGGTCACTGCTGCTCTTGCCTTATTGATATCAGCAAAGCAGTTGCCCAGTTGAGGAAGCTCTCCAAAACATCCACGCGGCCGGAAACATACAGCAAGTCTTCATGTCTCTACTGGGCCTCCTCAAAGGAGGGCGGACCTGGTTGGGCGGGTTTATAGTGCCGAGGGTGAAAGGAGGGCTGTAGATAGATAGAGTAGCGTGAGACCAGAGCCTCCAGCTGTCGTGGCTCTCTCCAGATGTTGGGGCTCAGAGGGAAGCAACTCAGTACATGACAGTGTATTTGTGACTTCGATCTTTCCAAAGAAATGGGAATTATAATGGTGATAGATTAGCAAGCCAGAAATACTATTAGCTGGGTTGCATTTATTTGATGTGTGTCCTGGAAAAAGCTTTTTGAGAACATCGCTTCCTGAGTCTGACTGCCGCATCAAAATCCTTAGAGGTGGGGTGGATTTTCTTTGCTTCTAATTTCCAGACTCCTGGAGGAGTGGAGACGAGACACAGCAGCATATTCTGAGCACGTTCATGTCAATAAAAGACGTGAGGAGTTGATGGTTCTAGCCCAGAACATTGCCCAACTTGTTTCATGATTCAGTCTCCATGCTGGAGCCCGTTTTCCAAACTAGTTTACAGGTGATCCTAGCGCTTACAGCCTGGTGCAACTCATGTATGAACAAGACCTATTTTCCTTCCTAAGTTTAGTGGCTAATAGGGGCTAATATTCCGGCGCACTCCATCGTCCGGAATTTACGGTAACTCAATTGTTGTTGAGAAATGTGTGTTTTTTTGTCCAAACACAACAGACTCAGTGCAGCAATTCACCATCAGGAATTTGGAGTATTACAGTCACGAGGACATATATACATTTACTGACTTGACATACAATGCTCATCTGCATCAAGGCAATTTAATGCAAGACAGATATTTTTAGCTTCGTGTTGACATTGCAGCCAAGATTGCGATTGGCTGTAATCTACTTTTAATCACATTAGTTGAGCCATCCTGCCATCTCTCCACGCAGCTATCAGATCCTGCTCTGCGTGGGAATCGGGGGGGAAATCTCCTTCTGATTTTATGGATCACAGGCAGATTTCCATCTCCAGACCCATCGATGGATGTACACAGCCGCCCGCACACAACAATGCCAAACACCCCACTGGGTTATCCTCTTTGCATGGCTGTAAACTTTGGCATGCCAGAGGTATAACATCTGAGAAGAAAGAGAAAAAAATCCTCTACATTCAAATCTGATAAACCCTCACACACACACACACACACACACACACACACTTGCTGCAGCTGGATAGAACTAGTGATAGCTCAGATCAACCAACGCGTGCGGAGCCACGGGCCGACGGCAAGGACACCACACGCTATTAATGTTTCCAGTGTTGCCCCACTCAGGTGTCAAATGGAATCACAGAAAAAGAAAACAAAAGTGTGATGAATTCCGGAATAGTTCCCAAGTGGTGGATGAATAATAGCTGGCCATATGTGAGAGGTTTCAGGCTTCGAAGAGACAGCGGAGCTGAGGAGGAGGACTGTTGCAAATGCCAGATCGAATACCAACAAAGGAAAATACATCTGTATTCATGAATGTACCTATGGAAAATTACCATTGGAACACAGTTAATGACACTATCACAATAAAAATCCAAATATTGATACATTCTTCTTATTATAGTCTAAGATTCTTATTATATATTACACATGGATTAAAGGGAAAAAATAAAGGGTTGTAAATAAATATATATTGGATGCAAAATAGTTATTGTTATCTAAACCCCCACTATATATATATATATATAAAGCACCACTAATCTTAATAGTAATGATACTGTCAATAGTAACATCAAGAGCATGCTTTTGGTATGAAAACAAGCGAGAATCAGGCTGTCAGGTTCCAAATTCCTCCCCAAGATGCATCTATTTTGCGTCATGGCAAGAGACTGAAGAGAGGTCAATGCCATTTGCAGCTCCTTCTTCAGACGACTGCTGCACCCTCTCACTTGGCAAACGCTCTTTGTAGTTCAGCGCAGTTATATTTAGCAGGTGTTAATAAGCGACTGTCCTCACCTGTGTCTGGTGTCCCGGTTCCTGGTGGGGAGCGGCAGGCAAGCAGGAGAAGAAGAAGAAAACAACTGTGTTACATAACAAGGCCACTGTCTCATAAAGAGTGATTTGCCTGATTCAGACGGCTGGATTGTTTTACATTAAATATTAACATAAACTGGAAGCTTTTTGGCGTCTCCTCCCACAGGACCGGGGAGTATCAAATACTGCGGCTGCGGATCCTTCAGCCGAGGCAGAAATATTAGTCACAGATGCAATTATGACAGAGAATGCAGGAGTAAAGTTACATAAGACGAACATCTTACAGGACAAATGGATGAGTTTCCCCATCGAGATTGGATGCTTGAGAAAGAAGAGAAATAGAGAATGTAGCGCCTGCAGCGCAGTCGAATATTTATTGTCGGAATCTGCAGAAAAAGAGCTTGCAGATCCTGAGAGGTAGATCCAGCTCCGTGAAGTCGGAACCTCGCACACCTTCAGTGACAGGCTACTGCCACCAGCTGGCCAGGATGATTACACAAGTTGCATCCGACTTGTGACCAGGATCGGTTTCAACCGACCGGTCGTAAGCCAGATTGGACGTAAGTCGAATGCTATTCAAAGCGGCCGACGCGAGGGTTATAGGTGCTACAGTAGTGGTAGATGGCTGTGTGAGAGAGAGATGCTGGGACGCTGTGCTGCCCTAACTGCTACATGCTGCCGTGCCAGACACTGAATAAACAAAAATAAGCACCTGCTGGCCGTGGTCGTAAGTATGGGTGGACATAAGTCCAGCACGTCGTATGTTCCTTGTGTGTTAAACAGTAAAAAAGGTATTCCAATGATAACTGAAAGTAGGGGGAAAATATTGGGTAAAATAATCTCCATTTGGGTGTAAATGTGAATCTGCTTCAAGGCTCGTGGGAAGGTTGGCGTATTTTACAGCTGCTTGTTAAGTCGGCCATTGTTTGTGTGTCATAACCCTGAGCAAGCAGCTTGACATAGGATGATTTGCATGCTCAAAAGAAAGAAAGACATTTGACTCCAGAGGAAAAAAAAAAGTCATTTGAGCAAACAGAAATCTCTATTGGGCTCAAGAGATCTCTCTTCGTGTCCGCCACAACTCTGGTGCTTTTTACTCCTCCAACTTCTGCTTACGTTTGTGTCACAAGGTAATCGACCACTATGACTGGGGAACACAAGTTCCTGACTGGCTGCACTTTGGACGCTAAAGGCAACGCTGTCTGTCGCATGTGTGCAGAGCAGCTGCGTGTGGGAACATTCAAGCACTCAGGTTTGTCAACTGATATTCTGCAGTCGCTTCCTACATCCCTCATGAGCAACAACAACAGAACGTCCAGCGTTGCTACTATTTTATGTCCATTTTTCTCGATGTAAAACATTCACCGTTCTAACTAGTGGTCAGCCGATGAGCTAATGACGAAGCTAGTTCATTTAACAGTAAACATTTACCTCCCAAAATACTCTTGGTTTATGATAAAAAAGGCCTAAAACAGAGACAACTGGAGTGATTCAACCCTCTGATACTGTGTTTCAGTTGCAGAGTAAAAAGAAAACCTGCGAACAAGGAGACAAGGTTTGATGCTGGCACAGCCGTCCACAGTCAGGCTTGAAGTGTTGAACACAAAGACTGTTGTTTGCTCAAACGGCACTGTTTTGCTGGAGATGGAAACCGCTGGCTCAGGACTGTGACACGTGAACAAGGCCGGAGATGTGTGCGACGGGGGCCCGCCAGTACGAGTCACATGGCACTCACTTCAGCTCCAGTATTGTTCGGGTGAAGCCGTCCGGATGAACCCTGCGGATGAAGTTGAAGTCCCCCACATACAGGGAGCCATCTGGGCCACTCGCCAGCGCCACCGGGGCGAAGAGCATCATGTCCCGGGCGGCTCCGCTGCAGCTGGGGCCACACGGGACGCTTCTGTAGAAGCCGTTGCCCATCACGGTGGAGATGACCGGCGGTTGCTGCGAGAGGAAGACGTTTTCGCCGTTTCCCTTGTGGAGGATACCTGAGGACAGAACAAGCTCAACATTAAAAGCCTTCAGCGGCGTCAAGGGTCGGTGGGTGCGAAGCAACTTCCCGCCTTAAACGGCTGGGATTAAGATTTTCCTGGCTCTGCCACTTGAAGGCTGGCATTCATCTGCATGGCTTTCATCATGAGCGAGTCGCAAGTCTGTTTCAAGTGCTGATTTCTTTTTAAGGCCCTTTGAACAGCAAGTGGACACTGACAGATAAATCCAAGGACTTGGAGTAGAAAATAAATTAAGAGTAAATCTCCAATCTAATTCAGCTTTCGACTCATTGAATTCATTACAGCAGAGGCTCCGCATTTATTTGAAATAAACACAACTTGTAGCTGCTATTTACTGAAGTGTGGAAAGTTACACACCAGAACTGGGTGTAAAGTAGTGAACTGAGATATAAATGGAACTATGGAAACTGCTTTTTATTGGGCGGATTTCTGCAGAGGTTAGGTTGTGGGGGCAGCAATCGAAGCAAAGAGGCCCAGACATCTTTTCCTTCTGGGGCTCTATCAAGGTTCTCCGAGGTGACAGTCTCTCCATCTTCCCCCGAGATGGACACGCCTGGAACACCTCATCAGGGAGGTGCACCAGTCGTGAGCCAGGCCAGATGCAACCACTCTGGGATGAAAACTGATTCCCATGATCACAGTCTTTGGGCCAGCAACCAAAGGTTCAAGCCACAGGAAAGATCCTCCACTCCCGCTTCACCACGACCCTCATGATGACTGATGCTGTACTGACCTTCTTATCACCGCCAGACCTTTGTTCATTTTAGCTATTTTTTTGGCAGGTATGGTCGAACTTTTCAGGGTGTGATGACAGAGCTGCCGAAATGACTCTTCTCCGCGGAGTCTCTGCACTGAGCTGGGAGGCGGGGAGCTGTGGTTCCTCGTGGCTCTGGCTGCTGCCATCACGACTCAAACTCAGACGAGTATCGGAGAATAGAGTTCATTTTAAAACTTCAACATCAAATATTTTCTCTAAAAGGTTCACTACGTTCCAAAATGTTATTCCTTGTTGATGGACTTGGACTCAAAACAAATATGGCTGCTTTGTTTTATCTGAAATATATTGTCATATCATGATAAGTAATAGGCAAAACCAAAGTCACTGGGTTGTAAATCTGCTCTTGTTTTTCTAAGCTTGAGTTCCATCTGTTTGAGGGCCTCACCACATGAGCATCACCGACAGACTGGAACGACTGCTGGACAGTGCCAAGGTCAGAATTACCGTTCCGCATGTTGAGGGAGTGATGCTTGTCCAGAGACCATCCCCCGAGGTCGGAGGGGACCAGTTCAAATCCTTGCATCATCGCCGTCCTCCTCTCCCACTGAATCACGCCGGGGCACGACTCGTACTCGTAGCCGACGGAGACTGCAACACAAGCAGAGGAGCGAGGGTTTGACACCAGGCAGTTCAATGAGGGGACCCCGCTGCGTCTGACACCATGTACAGCAAAGTCATTGAATGTACTGCGACTTAGAGAGAACTTGAGTGTGAGACTTAAAACACAGGCTCGCGCACGATCCCTATCTGGGTTTAAAGTGTACTGTATTGAGTGGTGGGACGGATGAAAGGCCCATGGCCAGACCTCATCAGTGTGGCTGCTCCACGGAGATCAGTGAGAAGTGGGAGCATCATCAGAAAGAGTCGACATGAAAGAGCCCTGGAATTAGCAGCGCGGCCTCGTCGTTGTAATGATATGTCGAGCGGCTTCTCGCTGAGGCGCAACACCATCAGCTCCTGTTTCTTTTTTTTGCAAGATTAAATAAGGTTCTGGATTTGACAGGCGCTTCAGGTGACTCACTTTGAGAACACTGGCTACCAAACACAAGACGGTGTTTGGTAGTTAACTAGATGAAGTCAGTCATCATCTGTCTTTGATTTCTCTTTGGTTTCAATGATGTTAGATCCGAAGTCTCAAATGGGCTCTCAGAAGGGTCGCAGGGGGTGCAGGTTTTTGATCCCGCCCAGCACACACAGGTGAGAAAACCGGACACGCGGTTTGTCCAACTCTGATCTGCAAAACTGTTCGCTAACAGAACTGAGGCTCAAGGTTAGTTTAGCCACCGAGAGTGAGAGCTCGTCCAAAAACAGCTCATGCACGAAGACGTCAGAAAGAAAAAACTGTCATGTTTTCTCATGCTTTTATTTTTTCATCTCTGGTTTTGTGTTTGTCGTCCGTGTGTGTTTCGCCTGCTCTGCTTTTCGGTGGCGACGTCCTTGGTTTCCTCGTTTCCTGTTCGTGTCCTGTTTTCTGCGTATTTGGATTAAACCTTCGAGTCCTCTGTACACCAGCGTTTGGGTCTGTTCCCCTGAGCCACCATGACAAAAACGTCATCATAACATGTTAAATATCAGACGAACACGGACGTCGCCACCAGAAATGGCTTATTCAGACGGTCAAATTAAAAACCTCTGGCTTGGTCACACTCTCTTTTTGACACATTGTTCAGTATTTTGGAAGTAGGGTCCCAATTTAGTCGCTCAACTTTCATCTGAGTCACTGGATCATGTGGAAAAGAAGCTAAACCTTAATTCTACTCACAGTCACTTGCTTTGACATGTTTTTTTCTGTTCTGCGTTGGAAAAAGTCAGTGACCACATTGAATTTGATTCGCAAACGAAACCCAGGTGTCCCTGCAGCCTGAAACAAATTTATAAACGGAGCGCCAACTGAAAAAAAAAAAAATCTAGATGCAATTATTACAGGAGCAAGTAGCAAGTCAGAAAAGGAGAAGCAACAGTACCAGTAGGCCAGCCATTTGAAATGAAAGACGCAAGCCTTCAACGGCGCAGCCCTGACTAAAGTCTGACATTTAAAACACCTCTGACCTTTATGGAACACACCAGCCCTCTCTCCGGCCTTTGTTGTGCCTCATTTACATTCGAAAAGAATCCGGAATTTTGACAGATAACCATCAAGATTGTTGGGCAGGAGCTGTCTGCCTATAAAACTGCCCTGATTATTTCACATTCAAATTGATCACAACTCAACTGAGGCGGTTCATAATTCACGTTGGCAGCAAGTGAAGACATTTAAAATCCTGATCAGTAGTAACGTTTTATGGACTATAGCGTCACAAATGTATTGGACAAACTGAGCCAGTGCGGCGCGCGAAAAACCAGTATGTCTTTTTGTTCAGTCTTGTTATGTTTTCCATGGTGAAGCATCTAGAAAAAGTGATAGGAGGGTTACCATTGAAAGGTTCTGGTCTGTTTAAAGGGCAGACAGTGAGATGAGAAAGATAGAAGTGTATTAAATGTAATCCTACAAAACCAGTCTGAAATGTCAGAAACATATCGAGGGGGCCGTTGCCAATGAGTCGAGCACCTGAGCAGGAAACTTTTTTTTTTTTTTTTAAGTGGAATGTTTTGGTTCTGCCCGAGGGGAGCAGATCAAATGGTTGATGTCCAAAGTCAGAGAGGTCGGCAGCAATCTCACCTGCACCACTCGATGTCCTGGAGGCATATGGGCCATGGAGAGATGAAAGAGGGAGGCTGAGGGCAGTCGTGAATTAATAATGACGTCTATTTATATAAATATTAAAAGTAAGCAAGTTAGGAAGTTGATCTTTAATAGGTTCTGTAGATAAAATTAAAAAGTCTGTGGCATCTGTCCCGCAGGCCCGCCACACACATCTGGACCACAACATGTTTTTATAGCTCCCATATACTTTTTATTATTAACATATGGCGAAAGATTCTCTCATGGAACGTGTGGATTGTCTTGAGCTCTGAATTTGATATACACTTAGCACTGTCCTCGTATTAGCATCTGCATACAGTGAAATAACTCCCCAGTTCTGAGACCACATGAAACACATTGGTAACATGAGTGACTAAAAAAAAAGTGTTTTTTAATATGTCCAGAGGACATTTGCAGCTGTATTCCAACGACTGAACGTGAGCCACGTCTTCCTGTTTGTGTCTGTGTTCTGGACCTTGAGTCCTCCATCACCAGACACATGATACACACACAGTGTATCATCCCTCATAGAAGTGCTGGGAGCACTTCACAAACTCGCTCTTACCAGCGACTTTAACACAAGACCTTTTTTTAAATTATATATTTTATATTATTGTGACCCGCCACTCCCTTATTTGGACAAATCATTTTTGAACTTCCTCGACCTACACTGTACATTTGATTGTCTTGAAGCCTCACTAAAGCTCAGCTGTGGGAAATTAAATTTCCTTGAAGGGCACATTATATACTGGCACTGTTGTGAGAGGCCATCAGTCAAAACAGGTTATAAATGGGTGAAATACCTTTTACAAAAAGGAGGAGAATGTGTTAAAAAACATCAAATGCTGCAACTATCACATGACATAACACATGTATTACATGATATTACTTCATGAGGGCCACATAAGCCCAGGGCCGTGCTCCAGCTGTACAACCACTGAGCACCAGGGCAACTGGGGCCATTTTCATTGAAAGTGTGAATGTAGTTTTGTCTCACCCCTCCGTTCTTGACCTGACAACACACTGCATAGTTAAGGAGCACAAAATGGCGAGGACTTTCAATCGAAAAGCAATTCCTTGTCTCACAACAAACACTTTCTTCTTCGGCAAAACAGTGTATTGTGCTTCACAGTTAGTGCGTCAGAACCTCCAACCACTTAACACAGTGACATTTTCCACAGCTTGAATGAAGAGCTTGAGAAGCGCTACAGTAAGGCAGACTGACACCTCTGACACCACTGTGCTTCAGGAAGAGCCGGGGCTGTCAATCACCGCTGGCATTGATCCCGCTAACTTGGTTGGGCCTAAACCAACATGTCGGTGAAGTGAGTGGTAGTCGGAGGAGTTGTGGAGTCAGCAAGAGCCGCTGGAATCCCATTATGCCTTATAAATGCCCACTTCAGCGAAGGAAGCGCACGGCCGACAAAAAAAAACACCAGAAACCTCCAGTTCGATGGAGGCGATCAATGAAACAGGCGAGGAAGGAAAAGTCACTCAGGAGTTACAATAAAGAGTCAAAGTGATTGATGCTACTTGATGTGGGAGATTTGAAGATTGTATTGGTTTGGGGAATCAAGGGGCCTTTTCATTCACATGTCGCTCTGACTAACAGACTTCTGTGTTTCAGTTGAACTGGGAAAGAAGAACAGAAAACAGAAGATCCAGAAAGTCTACTGGTGTATTCCGGTGTTGCAAAAATGTGTACTGGCGGTTAACAATCTTAGACTGTCTTCTCTGTGGAGGTGAAGAATCCCCAACATTTTCAACTTGAAAATCCGAGTTTCCTCCGGAACATCAGGCTGGCCCGCATGGAACTACTGAGTTCCCAGAGAGGATGAAGATAAGCGCATATTTGGAAGCCAGAAAGGCATTCGTACTGCGGGTGTGACCATGCAGTATATAGAAAGAGAGCAATGGAACTCTACGCTTAGAGAAACATGTAGGCAAGAGTGAAAGGGCGAACTCCTGAAGTTCTAAAGCAAAACTGTAGCTGGAAATGATTGTCTTGTCTTCGGTCTCCTCGCAGCTCTACTCCGAGCCTCTGTAAAATGACCAAGTCAGTGTGAATAAGTACCATTGACCATTGGTTGTCGTCCCCTTTTCCTGGCAGCTCCAACATGCTTCATCCTTCCATCCTTCTGTCCTCCCTAACTTCGCTGCCGCTCTGATGCACCTTTCAATCTCAGTACCTTCACCTCGGATGTGTCCACCTCACGGTACATGAAGGCAGCTCTCCACGTTGTCGACTCAAAGGGACGCTATTCATAAAAGCAGAATTGTTGTCATGAGCAACGGTGGTAACTGGTGATTATCTGAATTTATCTGCCTATTGTCAGAGAGATGTTTTTTCTGGACGGTTTTGCCTCGTGCTGCCACGCGCTCGCTGTTGTTCCATTCCTGCCCTTTCACCACACAATGAGCCCACAGACCTGAGATGCATCAGAATACACTCAATGCCTCTTTAAAGCAAGCGCAAAAACCTCCGAAACTCTTCAAGCATGTGACTCAATGAGTGCACCTGCACACTGCTATTAACTGTTAAAAATAAGTGCTTGTAGTTGTGAAAAACAATTTGTCTCTTGTTTAAAATGCTTTGATATGACGGGGTTGAGAGGAAAATGGAGCACAGCGTGTGAAATTCTTGCTCGAGTGCTCTTGCTAAATGGAAAGTCACAATAGAAATGGACACAAATACTAATGAGTGACTCCTCTGGTTAACATGGGAACAACAAATGCACTGTTTGACTCCCTCAAACCAACCTTTCATTGTGTTTCGAAGCCTAATCCAGACCCATTGTCATTGTACATACGAGTGGATTCTATGGGTGAGTGTGCTCCCACAGTACCACTAGGTACTGACCCTTTTAAACTAAACTGACTTGGGAATGAGCAAAGATCTGGAAGTTTAAATATGTGTGAGTGTAGTACTAGGGTAATGGCTCATAAACTTCCTCGGATTAAGCACCTTCGTTGGAACTGTGGTGAGATCACCAGCGAGCAGCGAACTGACAGGTACAGTGAGAGCAAACTGGCCCATAGAGTGAGATGATCACAGCCTGCTCTAACAACCGGGAGGCGCTGGAGGGCCCACGTGGAACACTCTTGTTTTGCTGGCGGTTCTTTCGTAATCCTCCAGTCAACCAATTCTGTTTCTGAAATCCAACAATCGACCTTCAAAAGCAGACTATGATGGGATTCACTTGTACCTGAAAGGAGCCACTGAAAACCAGCTATTTATTCCCCAAAAATCCATGTGCTGTACCTTGACTTTCCTCGTTGGGAACCTCTAATTTACAGAGCAGGATTCCTCCTCTGTGAAACCTTACCATCAAATTGGAACTTCTCAAATCACCGGAAGTGTTTAAAAAGATCTGGAGGTCACTGAAGCAGAAAGCGTCGTCTCCAGGATGAGATCACGGCGTCAAAGCCACTTTCACAAACAGAGACTTTTATTGCCGCGCATCGAAGCGCTGCTCATATATAAATGACCCAAACCATCGCATATAGAGAGGCGATGAACAATACTGCATGCCCTTTAAAAGACTGTAATATCATGCTTTACTTGAAGACTCGTCCGCAGCAAACTGGAGAAAGCAATCTTGGAGGGAGAGTGTGAGCACAGTGGTGGCCTTCAACAGCGATATACTGTTGGAGATGTATTGCAGAAACACAGTGGCGCACAAACAACACACATAAATGCACACACTCAATATCAAATAGGTGAAAGCTTTCATTCCCCTTCACTGAAGCCTCGGGCGCCGTGTTCACCCCGGCAAGCAGAGCATGATCTCCCTTTCTCTCTCTGTGTGTGTGCGTGTCACTGTGCCAACAAAACACCGAGAACCACAAAGAACGAAGGATCAGGGGAAAACATTGGTAGAGAGCGAGGAACAAGGGGGTCTGGGAATGGAATACAAGGGAGAGGTAACAGGAGGGGATCACAGGGAAGCAAGACTGTAACAAGACGGGGGACGGGGGAAATAGAAGAGTGAAATCGCAAGCAGAGACGGCTGCAAGTGAAAAGGGAAGAAGGCAGGAGAGAATGGAGCGGCATGAATACCAATGTTTTCTATTTATATTTATTTAAAAAAAATAAAAAGTATATTCCGTGACAAAAGTTGAAAGATGCGCAGCAGGTTCAAGCAGATGTAACGTAGCTCTGGCAGATAAGGCGATGATGGGAAGGAGAGCGAGATGGAGGGAAGCCTCGGGGTGTGAAGATGCAATCTTTTACAAGACCATATATTTAAGTGGACACAAGTTTCGGGGGCATCTGCGATAGCTCGCACGAGACAAGCTAATCTTCTCGCAGCTTGATGGCGCGTCTGCCACGGAGAGCAGTGAGAAGTTGTCCAAAATGACAATCCAAAGTTGAAAAGTTGGAGGAGTTGTAGCCTTCAAAATGGCCAGCTCTGGTATATTGCATGCAACATTTCAAATGGTGCTGCAGGAGACTCGACATATGAGTTAGGAAGCCAAAAACCAGTCATTAAGCATGAAGTTATCAAACCTAAATTTGGGGTTTACCCTGGGCACTTGGGAATCCGCATATATTGGGCAACTGCATCTTCACTCGAGGACTCTCCGGGAGCCCTTGCCCCTGTTCTGAGCTCCACTCATGAGCCTGCAGATCCTCTTCCTAGCTTGAAATGAAGGCATCGACCCACCGCTGCGTGCTTCGCTTCAGCTCGTCTGTTCCCTGCAACTGACCTCGTCTTCTGTCCCTCACAGTGAACCTGCTGCCTGAATATGTTCGGCCTTCAACACCACATGTACTTCAAGCACAGTTAATTCCAGGGGTGGGCATGCCGGTCCTCAAAGGGCCGGGGTGGTGCAGGTTTTTGACCCAACCAAACAAGCACACATAGCTTAACCAATCAGGTGCAGCTGAAAAAAAAAAAACAGCACCTGACCAACCATCACCTGATGACACTCCTGACTGGTGAAAAGGTGTCCTCTTGATCTGCTGGAACAAAAACCTGCACCCACTGCGGGTACTACTTTGTGGAACAGTTTGCCCAACCCTGGTTGTAGTACATCATTCCAACCTCATGAGCATCATAGTATGAACCGGCCCTGAGTCATGAGGGGCCTTTTATTTTCAGCTGGCCACACTGTAGCAATGACTCCAGACAAAATGTCACAATGAGGTGATGTCAGACCAGCCGTGGAAACATTGACGTGCCCATCACAGTCAGGCAGTTAATAACCAGGAGGGTTCCCCATGAATCAGCGACTTTATTCAAAGCACATTACACTGCATTTAAATGTCGACTCGTTCTCAAATAAGAAACTGCCCAGTTGTCACTTCACCATTTGTCAGGACGCCGGGCCTTTAGGCTGGAAGTCAGTAGCAAAGATGAGATTCAGTCATCCATCTTGAGTTATGAAGGACCATCCTCCCAAGTCACAGATCTTCTTCATGGGTTTATTTACCCCATCCATCTTCATCTCTGACTCTTCTAACTGGTGAGTCTCCACACCAACCATCACCGAAGCTCTCACTGCTGTTGTGTAAAGCTAAGCTTTTGCTGATGCTCTTTCACACTTCTCCACCTCTCAAAACACATGCTTCCCTCTCATGTGTCTATTCTTCTAACGTACATCCCTCTCTTTTGCGACGTCTCCTCCACTTCCTCCTTACGACAGATCACCATCTCACACACAATAAAAATGCTGTACGTCCAGTTTTGACGCACTGGAAACCACCTTTCCAGGCGTGAAAAACAAGTGTATTTGGAGCTGCTGTCCGTGTATGATATACATATAAATACAATGTCCGTCCTTTCACGGTGAGCGTTGTCGTTTTTGGTTTCCCCAGAGCTGACATTGCTTAATGAGGTTAATTGTGACATAATTTCTACCTACCGGTGGCGTGAGTGAGGCCCCAGACCTCTTGGCCGTAAACATCCGTCTTATTCCACACCAGCCGGTGAACCAGCCCGGGCCCAGCGGGATACCAGCGCTGGTACAACCTCCCTTGGACGGAGGCGCGCACGTGCACTTTGGAGAGACCACCCAGAGGGGAGACAGGAGACGCGGGCGCAGGTGGCGTGAGGAGGATGCGCAGCAGGGAGAGGTAGCCCGCCGCACGAGTGCTCAGGTAGCTGAGCTTCACAAAAGCACCAGGGATGGAAATTTCCTCCTGAACCGCCTTGAAGAGCAGAGACACAAGAATGAGCCGGTGGAGCCAAGTACAGCAGGCTTTCATTTTCCTCTTCTGACGCACTCAACGGTGGAAGGTACAAGGTGGAACTACTTGCTGAATAGAGAGTGATGCGTTGTGAGATGAAAGGGAAGGTTTTCTGAATAGCATTAAGCTAGCAGCTCACATGCAGGAACAGAAGGAGAAATGTATATTGGAGCGGCAGAGAAGAGCCACCACTGTGATGTGGCTCTGCAATGAAAGTGCACAGCGGCCACATGGACCACATGGAGGCCACGTAGCTCATGACTGGATATGACACTGCTCCACACATTCTGCCAAATGTTTGTTTTTTTTCACTAAAGTTGCCCCACCTCTACCGACAAACAAGAAAATAAGAAGACCATTTCTGTTTGGCAAATTTTCAATCAAGCTGAATTGTGCATCATAGTTTGTGAAAAAAAAAAAATTCATTCCAAGAAAAAGTAATCAGCGACAAATTCCAAGTGACTTCAGGACAAACACATGAAAATGAAGGCTCTTTGTGTAAAGACAAAACAGCTGATGAATGAGGAGAAGAATTGCAGCTCACGGCTCCATAAGAGAGAAAACAAAGACGTTTCATCTTTCAAAAGTGAAAGACGAACACAGGTTAATTATGAGCTCCACCGTACTGTCGTGGAGATGACGTTTAGATGAGGCACCAGGACAGGTTCTGACTGGATTTCACCTTGACTCCAAAAGACAGCGAGGTAGATCACGACAAGACGCAGGTCAAACAAACCAAGCGCCCCCATTTGGATTCTTTTTTTTAACACATTTTAGTGCTCTCATTGTAAATACTGTTGACAGCAATGTGTTAAATGGCATGGCTGGTGAAAGAAAAGAAAAGAAAGGAAAAGAGAAAAAGAAAAGAAAGAAAAGAAAAGGGAAAAAGAAAAGAAAAGAAAAGGAAAAGAGGAAAAGAAAAGAAAGGAGAAAAAGAAAAGAAAGAAAAGAAAAGGGAAAAAGAAAAGAAAAGAAAGGAGAAAAAGAAAAGAAAAGAAAAGAAAAGAAAAGAAAGGAGAAAAAGAAAAGAAAGAAAAGAAAGAAAAGAAAAGAAAAGAAAAGAAAAGAAAAGGGAAAAGAAAAGAAACAAATCATTTTGAATAAATGAGCATCAATAACTCGACTTGGACTAGTGGCAAAAAGTTGGCTAACTGAGGAGCCTCCATCTTTATTCACCTATAAGGCGAGCGAGCCGTGTTATTTTCAAACCTCCAAGCTCCATCGACCTCCATTAGTGATGATCTGCAGACAGTCATTTGCATCTCCGCAGCAATTTGTCGGACCTTATTAGTGTATTTCCTGGTTGCGGTTCTGCTTCTCCTCCACCCCCCAATATCAACTACCTTTCAGGTACCAACCCAGTCCAGCTGCCGTATTTCACTTCCCCACATGCCAGGATCTGAATGAACGAGGCCCTGAATAAACACTTGTTTTCTTTAGGGGATTATTCAAAATATAAAACCCATTTGTTCACAAACACAATGCGAGCTCATCAGAACTCCATCTCCATCACTAACCAATGAAGTCACTGCCAAGGCACATGGCGACTATTTGAAGGTGAACACAGTGGGTGGCGCTGAGCTCACAGCGAACAGCGTGAACTGTTCCTTCCATTTACTTAGCGCCCTCCTTTCAGGCGAGCTGTTTGTCAAGAGGACACGGTGTTCCTCAATTCTGATCCACTGTCATCACCCAAAGCGCGGCGGCACACCAATTACTGGATATTACATTTTCTCCTCGCACAACTTCACAAAGTCTCTTCCAGTTAACTGTGTGAGACAGGAGGAGAAAGTGGGTTGAGAGTTTGGTCACTGGCCACTGGAGGGCGAATATGTAACCGCCCTTCTGACCTCTTCTAATTTTGTTTCAACCAGCTAATTTGTTTTTGCGGCGGCGGAGCGCGTGATGCAGCGCTCATTTGCATTTTGCTCATTCCTAATTTACATGATGCAAATGCGAGCTGAAATAAATGTGTGCAATGAGGACTGGGTTTCTGAGTGGATACAAATTGCCTGATGGTGAGCAAATTTTGGGGTAAACGGCGGGTCAAGTACCTGCAGCTCGGGGACAGCTGGACCCTTCTCAGCACACGCCCCCATGTATCTGGGGAGAGGGTACGGCAGGACCAGCGGGTACGGGCTCAAAACACTTCTGACGTCACACACAGGAGGCAGCACCTCCTCCCTGGACATGGTCACCTGCTCCAGGACCAGGAAGTTGTTGTTGGGCGTCCAAATGGTGCGGGTTTGAGGCAGGAACGGCGGACGCTGGAACATCAGCGTCATGGACATGGCGCCCAGAGTCACCAGGTCGAAACTGAAACACAACACTTTGGCGTCAGCAACATGAGGATTAAGAGGCCAGGGTTTGACGTCGGTACCTGCCGTCCTGCCGGCTGATGGTGAAGCCGTACTCCGGGTGCTGAGGGAAGGAGATGTTGACGCCAACGAGAGGAGAGCCGTCACGCAGCGTCACGCTGCCTCGGACCACCGCCACTCGACTTGGGGAGCAGAGGGAAGGAGCAGTTAGGGGCAGAGGGACGGGGAAGGCTGATGGAAGACATTATCATTGTCGGACGCATGTTTTCACAGCAAATAACAAGCGCGTGAGGCAAAGACAAGTGCCTGTGTTCTCCTCAGTGCAATTCCATTATTTCATACAGAGACTGCCAGGATAGCGAGGCCGTAAAAATAGCTTCACCGCAGTAAAACCTCTCAACACCTTGTCATAAAAACAACAAATCTCTCGCCTTGTGTTGATGTGACGTGAGGGTGACGGGGTTGTTGCTTAAACAGCAGCAGCATCATGGATTCACCTCTGATACATCACTGAATCCCAGATGAGGCACATGTTGCAGATGCCTTTCAACAGCGACTGCTACATTGAGAGGTAGACAAAGCCCTCTGTGGAAATAATAGCTCCGCAAGCAATTTGCTTGCAAGAAAAAAAAAAGCCTCACTTCAATTTGCATCAATTTTACAAGTCAAACTTTGGAGGTCATCCAATGAGACTGACGGAAAACGGTGTGACTAACGCACATTAGGTTCAGACACTGAAAGGTATGTTGAAAGAATTAATGGCAATGAAAAGGGGGCGCTTCTGTTACACTGATGGGTTGGCATTCATCCTTCATTCCACCATGAAGAGTTGAGCAAAAACATTCAATGCAATTTAACATCCGCGTCATAAAGGCTGTCATTAAAAAGGGAGACTGCCTAAAGAGCAAAAAAGAAGAGTCCTTCCATCAGTCTGGGTTGGTGTAACACCAACCATCACATGCTGGGAAAAGCCTTCGCAGACTGCTAATTTGAATCCTTGAATTTGTACTTTAGTGGTGAAATAGCTCGTTTTAAATACGTTAGAGGTAGTACGAAGCCTCTCGCGGTGCCAAGGTCCACGCACTTGAGGTGGGTTGCTTCACGCTTAACATGCAATGGAAGTCCTGAATGAATGTGCAGCTGGAATTGCATGAAGTCTTCAGCCTCACGCCGGAGGCCCGGACTTCCCTCTCTTGTTAAAACCAGTGTTTACGTCTGAGGATGAATGTTAAGATGAACCTGCAGAGCGTGAAAGGAAGTCACTCCAGATAGTTTGAGTGGCGCCACGGTTCCTCTGGGTAGCCGCGGCCTCTACGTCTCAACATCAGAGTGGGGGTTAGAGCGAAGGCACGGAGCAGGGAATGCTGTTGGATAAAGTGGGAATTTGTGGATGAGCCTGTCTTCTGGTGACATTATTGAGCCTCCTTCTTCTCGTCTTTAAAGCAGCAGCATCAGATGGTGATCGACCACAGATATCATTGACACTGCAGCCTTATTTAACAGATACACGTTTGCTCTTTTAAGTGCTCTTGATTTTTCACAGATGCATCACTCTTTGTCTTGGAAGTTCAGGAAAACAAGCCCTCAACCGGCACCGACGCCCAACTTGTAAATATGTGGTGACTCGTTTGAGCGGCGCCGATGATTGACAGATTAAAAACCTAAAAATGGAACACTGACACGGATGCTGGAGGACAATGTTCCATCGCGTGACAGCTAATCTCAAGAGGAGCACCGATCACAATTTGAGTGGCGCATGCAAACAGCTTCATCAGACACGGAAGCAGAACAGAGCGTCCACACAGCGCAGCCGTTTACTTCATTATCAGCGAGTAATGTGTTTCCGTGCAGGGCGATGGGAGGGCAAAGGCCAGCTTAACAAATATATTGTGGGATTAGCATGCGCGCGGCGAAGCGGCCTCGCACAGAGTAAACAAGCAGATACCTGGTATCAAAGGGCACGTCTCCGGGGAGCGTGTGTGTGGCTCCCTTGCCAAGGAGGAAGCGGATACGGCGGTAGAAGCTGTGGGCGTGCGCGTTGGTGGGCGAGGGCGGCGGCCCGGCTGGAGGCATGCTCTGCTGCAGCAACAGCAGGGGGTCGGCCGAACCGTGGCACAGAGGGTCGGAGCCGCAGCTGAGCTGCTCGCAACAGTCCGGGTCCACGCAGTCAACCAGGCCGTCTGAGAACAGAGACACATCAGTGACACTCACCGACCACGTCCACGGAACGTTATGTCCATACCATGCTGAAGAGTCATAGACAAATCAATCAACCTTGGCTCTTATTGTGAGAGATCAACAAGTGAAAAAGGACGACGGGCAGATCAATTTGTTTAGGCGGGGCTTACAGGAAGGAGCGCAGCGAGTCGTTCAGCGGTGAGACCGAGGGCCGCGTTCAATCCAAGCCCTTTGAGTTTGTCCCCTGTTTCATCAGAGACTGAATTATTGACTTATTTATGATGAGGAAATAGAATTATCAGCTACAAAAGCCAAATAAAAATCGATCATCTCAGTTTTTCCATCTGGTTCATAGATTATTTACAAGAGTCAGTCCGTCAGGGTGAGTCAAGGCAGAGAACAATATTGTGCTATGTTCAGTCATATTGATGGAATGATGTGTTTATTCACGCTCTGAATGGATGTTTACTTCAATCCTCTGATACGTTGCAACCGCGTCAAAACTTGTGCGACATTTGTGTAACCATTGTCACTTGGCTTCTTGCTTGATACGTTGCACACAACTCAGTCAATATTTCTACCCTTGTGAGGCAGAGAATGAAAAGCAGAGTGAAGAACAGTTCAAACAGTTTCTGTGTGTGAGTTTGGTTGTTTGAGTTTGACTTTCTGTTTGTGTTTGTATGCGTGATTATTTCTTCTTCTATATCACTGATATCTATTCTTTGCCTTATTCTAACTATTGTATAACCATTGTTATTGTTAGTGCTTGTTGTGGTTATTATTGCTATTATCATTACTATCAATATTATTATAATAGTGAGCAGTAGTCGTAGTAATAGTATTTTGTTTGTTTGTCAAATATTGCCAATAGCTTGAGTATGAGATATTTTTATTTGATTTAGATAATGAATTTAGTTTTCACAATAAAATTCAATATATTTATACATTGTACAAAAAACCTACTTTTGTCATGTATGTTTTTTCTACATCTCATTGTGTTATTATCCATGTGTTATTATTATTCAATATTGGCGTGGTCCAGCCGTGAAATCCATTTCAAAAATAACCACGTTTCTCATTTGAACCAAAGCCTCACATATGTGTTACTTCATTCACAGATCCAGCCCGCGGAACGTGGCGCGTCTGTTGAATCATCAGACATGGATCCAGTCCTCCAAGCTGCTGCCCGTTTACAAGACTGTCTCGCCTCAGGTCGGCTGTTCGGCAGTCACATATAGATCTATTGAGATTTATTGAGAGCGGCCGACCATGAAAGCTCATGCCAAGGTAAGTCAGATCCCAGTCACTGGCATCCGCTAAATGGCATCTTTAAAAGCTCTGTGCAAACATGATGCTGCCGCAACAAACAAAGCAGTCGGAGTCAGTCTGGCATTTGTGCTTTCTATTTCAAGCCTGTTTGTGAAAAGGTAGGAAACCATGCTGACATTTAGATGCATGTGACCACTGCGCACGGAGAGGAAAGGCCAACAACACTCCCACAGTTCATGCGCACCGTTTTACCTTGAAAGCCCACTATTGATCGCATCGAACATATAGTTTGTACGGGTGGCCCGTCACATCTATTTTCATCTGCCATACTTTGCACCACACCACACATGCTGCGAGTGGGTGTGAGGTAAAACCGTCGCAGCTGATTCCAGCATCGCAGGCGCAGCTTAATCTGGCGCACACTTCCATCCAACACATATGGGTAGTTCAGAGTCTTTCTCCAGACCACATGAGCGACGAGTTTCCTGCGCTGATCTTCTAAAGTAAAAGAAACATGCAACATGACTTCAAGCTCGGAAAGTGTTGCTGGAGCTGAAGATGAATGTCGACTTCTGCCCAGCAGCTCAGCTCTAGATAACACACATTAATAAGAAAAAACATGAATCACCTCAGAAGGTTGAACGGCAAGGCACTCAGTGGGATGGTTTCAAATTCTGACCCCCTGCTGAGCACAGTGTGTCACACCTGCACCGCACCGGTCCGTCTAACAACACTTGGTGGCGCTTGCAAGTGCACAGTGGAGAAATCGGCATCATCAGACCCTGCGGTCCTGTGCGTGCTTTCATGGCACATCAAAACAAGCAGGACGAGAGATCAACACGCACGCAGACTCCATGCTCAATGACTCCCTCGAACTCGGGCCCACAGAACGCACTTGCTTTTCCACTGCTACTGTGAGGTACAGAACAAATGAGCGTCTCCCTCTCAGTCAGGTGGAATAATTGAAAGCGTCTTCAAAGTTCCTCTTTATTCTCTGATTACTGTGATAGCATCTTCAGAGAGCCAGAGATTGCCGCGAGCGGGGGGGCGGCGGGCGGCGGCGAGGGCCTCGGCTATACCTGCCAATTAAGCCAGATAGCTGAATAGTGTGGCGGGAAATGATGGAATCTGAATTGATGCGGCGCTGCAACCAGAGCAGCGGCAGGATGGAGAGATAAGAGCGCTGTAAATGGGCTGCTCTGTGAGGCTTTGCTACGGAGCCTTCCTGAAGCCTCATGCACCATGAGCAGTGGGACGTCTGCACCATGTACCGGGCACGTATCCTCAAACACTCGCTCCTGCACACAGCCTCTGTTTGGTACGTTTCCTTTCCACTGCAATATCAACATCAACATGTTCCCACTCAACAACCTGCAGAGTAAAGACAAGAAAATAAATAGGAAGAATTGTTATTGATCTGGAGCACGGAATACGTCGACGTGCTTCATGTCACGGTAAACTTGAAGGGGAAGTTTCAGCAGCAGGTTTCTGTTAAGAAGGTGTGACACCATTGCTGCATGGGAAAGATACAAACCCTCCAAAGGCTTCTCGGTGGATGGCTGACCTTCTGCCGTTCATACAACTGGAAAATACATCCAATACTCAATGAGGAGGTCAAGAACCAAGATTTGGCAGCAGCCTGTTACATCTTATTTCAAAAGACTCTGGGTTCTCCCTGGCTCCATGTAACTGCTTCATTCTCACTGCTGGCTATAGTTGTTTGATGCTGCATCTTGACTGGAGAACTCCAGGTCCAAAGGCCTTCAGGGATTACAGAAAGTCATTTGAAACAAGTGTAGCTGACTCAGCATTAGTAGCTCTAAATTCTACTCTCATTTGTCTTTGTGTCGCTCAGCTTTGTTTCTTTGCTATTATTATTATTATTATTATTATCACTGTGTTAAACTCCACCTATGTAAACACTGAGGTAAACACATGTGAATGAAGGTTGTAATGGGCAGTTGAGGGTAGGGTCAAAGGAGGAAATGTTATTGTTGTTGTCATTATTTTTCCTTATGTCCATTGACATGTATGCACACATACATATTATCTAAAAGACATTAATAATAATAATAAAAATGAATATGAGACACCAAGCCAAGATGTCATTTTCCCTGGTCTCATCCAAAGACATTCCCTTGTTTGGACTGGATCTTGTTGATTTAGATCCAGTTAGAGGTCAGAGCTCCACCTGGCTGGATGGTCGGGAAGGACTTGTTTAACAAGGCAAACCCCAAACATACACATCCACAGGGGCTGGACAGAATAATGGAAACACCTTAGGCGTTTCCATTATTCTGTCCAGCCCCTGTATAACCCATCAGACATGTGAGATTTGAGACGGGGACTCATGTTCAGCAGGCGGGTAGTTACACGCCTTCAGAATTTGAGTCGTTCCACCGCAGCAATAGCCATTCAAGCTTTTCCATTTTCACTGTAGCTACAACTCCCAGCGCCAATCTGCCACTCGACGACTCAAAGGTTCCAAAGGCCCGTACAACCAGACGACCCATGTCTCTGCTCCAGAGTGAGGGTGTTCTCCGGCTTCACCTTTCCTTGACATAGCTCACCATCTGAGCCATCTCACGATGGGCTCCCTCACAAAATGATCTTCAATCCTTTGTCATCCCGGACACACACCCACTCCCTCGTGTCTTCCAATGGAGCACCTTCAGGCTGAAGCACTGCTGGTGGACCGGTTCCTGGAATTGGACCTGCTCCGATCAAGCACTCTTACAAATCAGTCCGAAAATGCCAGCAGCTTGCCTGCATTCAACCTCCAGGCCTTCCCCCAGCAGGAACCTGGCCTCCCAACTGAAACTGTCCTGCGGGACAACGTGGCTCCAGATGGTTTAATTAGCCCTCTGCATCTCTATCCACTTCCTGTCATGTCAGGTTCACATCTCATGGCACGGTGCATGACATACCTTCCACTGGTGGCTGAGGCTTTACCTCAGGCGTGGACCTCATTGATGTCCTGCTCCCTCTACAGTACATCATACTGTCTCTTCTCATGTCTCCACTCCCAGTGGCAAGTGTCTTCATCTTGGAGTCTACTAGCACATCCGTACATGGCAGCGCCACTGTCCTGTAAAGGGAAGCTTCAAGGCCTCTTCCACTCTCTTCCTTCCTGGTCCAAACCCCTGACCTGTTTTCGCCCCCTTCCCCACCACACAGTGGAGTGTTCTGTCTTGTTTATTCGTTCCTCATACCTCCCCCTTCCTAACCTCCTCCAGACACTCACTTCAAATGACTTCATCATCAGCAAACATCCATGAAGAATCAATTCTGTCTTCTCCGTCCCTGACAAATCACCACGGTCACTTGTTTCCACCCTTCCACCCGACCTGCAGTCTCTTATGTGCCTCCTGCCTCTCAGTCATTGGTTGATGGCGCCACAGATGACCATGAACCACCATGAAACATGGCCAGTGAGACCCACACTCAGGTGAGACCCGTCAGAATATCGACTCCCTCACATACACTGAGCAACAGTGCATGATCCCACGTGGATTCATGTAGACGGGTGAGGTTTGAAATGAGGAGTGGGGTTTTTTTTTGTCGAGTGGTGAACGTAATTATGTGCAAGACATTAACAAATCAATCAGCAGCCCTTTAATTGTCTGTAGCAGCGAAGAACGCAGTCAGAGTTGGTTCCACGATGCACATTAACTCAGTCAAGTTAAGTGGGCGTCATTCATCCCTGTGACAAAGCATGATATCGGAGTATTGTTCCACTTCTCTTTCACCCGGCGTACGACGCGTGGTGTACTTGGTTATTTTGGGATTCACTGGAACATTTTGGCTGCCAGCAAATGGTGTGAAAAGAAAACTACATGGCAGCAAATGGAACCGGACAACAATGCATCAACACACGCCGAAAACCACAGTGACGTCCGCTTTGGAGTGATGAATTATAGCTACACTGCCGAGTCCAGAATGGATATTTGATGGGGTTTCAAAGTGGATGGACAAAGCTGGTCATGTCTGGCCTTCTGCAGGAGCGTGTAGCGCGTGTTTTAAGGAGAAAAATGGAACCATAAAATGACAAAAAATCATTTCTACCACTTAAAAAATGCAACCAGAATGAACAGTTAACTATATCACATTAATAATAATGTCATCAGAAATGTACATGATTATATTATATATATGTTTATATGGCATCACAAATTAGTGAGAGCATTTATGCGCTTCATTATTATCAAAAAACAGAAACTCAGGCATCAACTCTGTGTGTAAAAATAAATATAATGAAAGACAATAAATCATCAGAGGAAAACCAAATTATGGTCCATAATGATCATTCATTCACTATCATTGGAAAATAATTAAGAGAAGAAAATTGTCCTGTGGTGTTATTTATTTATATATTCATTCATCTATTGGTAACTAATCATACTTGTTGGGGAGGAAGTTTGCCTGTGTGTAAGGAATGTGAGTCTAGTTTAGTTTCTCTGCTGCTGGAGCTAAAAATGAATCTGCTTCATCATTAGATGAGATTCAGTGACCAACGACAATGAACAGATGAAACTGTCAGCTCCAGAGAATTTATTTAGCTGGTATTTCTCGTGTATTTTCATGTGAAAATAACCAAGGTAAAAGAGAACTACCATCATAGACTGATTCCATTTGAATGAGCTGCCTGATAAATGAAGGGACTTCAGTGTTGAACGAGTGGCTGCATCTTTTTTTCATCATCCTTTGTGCACACCGTTGACGTGAGATGATGCGGCTTGGCAGGTGACTGTGAATGAAGCACAGGCTGGAGCTTTTTCGCGGGACAACCCAGTTAGGAGACCCATTAAAAGCAGAGTGTATCACTTCAAAACGGCACAATTAGACGTTCCTTTTGTGTCTCCTCATCCAAACACGTTTGAGCACAACAACAAAAAGACCATTTCCTTCATGGTAAATGAAAAGCAATGTTTTGATCCTGTATTGAATGTTGAGCGAGTGAATGAGGCTTTTAGCGTCTGAAACAAGAAAAGAAAGGTACAACAGAGAGGCAGAAAAAATGGAAAATGATAAATGATGTGAGAATGTCACCTCCGTCGTTGTCTGCTCCATCACTGCAGTCAGTTTCCATGACAACGCTGCAGCCAGGCCCACTCCATCCCGCCTGGCAGACGCAGCGCCAGCCACTCTGCTCCAGGGTGCAGCGTCCATGCCCGCTGCATAACCCCGGGCATCCGTCTGCGGGAAGGTGAGAGCCACAGTCAGCCAGTTGTGGGCGAGCTGGGCGGACAAGGGGGTCGATTGAAACACAAAGTACCTTTCACCACCACGTCCAGATCGTGGGTGACTGTGTGGAGAGAAGAAAGCAGGGGCAGCATTAGTCATCACCATGAAACCAGGACCTCTACTTTGCATTGACTCCAGTTGGATCGGTGAGATGAGCAAGTCATGTCGCGGAGAACACACTGAAAAGTGCACGGACTCAGCCAAGCCTCCTAATCTGAACTCCTTCAAGTGAGAAGAGACTGTCCGGCCTGAAGGAGGATTAAAATGACTTCAGCGCTGGATGGTGTCTCCCTGAGAAAAAGCAAGGTTTAAGCTTGAATATTGAAGGAAATGTGTCTCTAAATTCCAGAAGTTTGGCTTCAGTATCGTGGGATGAGTAACGCAAGTAGGAAGCTTAAAACTATTCCCAACTTTGACAGGGGACGTGCGAGGAGTCTTATAGTTGGGTGACGGCTCGCGGCTCAGTGGCCAACGAAATATCCCTTTGAGTGAGTATCGGAAAATGAATTCATGCATCCAGTCAGCTCAGGTTTCACTTGTTTAAAAAGTTATCGATACAAGTGAGTGATCATTGTTTGGTCAAGATGTTTGGTCATGTGACAGCGCTACAACCAATTTCAAACCTGATGTAAATTGAATAAAGTTTTCTCCAGCAGCAGGACGCGCTCTACTGGCAACATTTATTTCAAACATTTCTTTGACGACTGACAATAAGGAAAGGACAGCATTTCTGTCATCGCACTTGTTGAGGGGACGAGATGAAGGGGGAGAGAGAGGAGGAGAGGAAGGAGGAGGGAGAGGAGGAGATGGAGGGGGAGGGAGGGGAGGAGATGAAGGAGGAGGGAGAGGAGGAGATGGATTGGGAGGGAGAGGAGGAGATGGAGGAGGAGGGAGAGGAGGAGATGAAGGGCGGGAGGGAGAGGAGGAGATGAAGGAGGAGGGAGAGGAGGAGATGAAGGAGGAGGGAGAGGAGGAGATGAAGGAGGAGGGAGAGGAGGAGATGAAGGAGGAGGGAGAGGAGGAGATGAAGGAGGAGGAGAGGAGGAGATGAAGGAGGAGGGAGAGGAGGAGATGGAGGAGGAGGGAGAGGAGGAGAGGAAGGGGGAGGGAGAGGAGGAGATGAAGATGAAGCTTTTTTCTAAAAACTAAAAGTTCAATGAAATATTAATGTCGTCTTATTGTATATTATGTTCTTACGTATTTAATATATACAGAAACACCCGAAATGTTACATCCACAAAATGAAACATGGAAAAAATTCAAATCAATTTTTAAACAGACTCTTTCTCTATTGTGAAACTTCATCAGCATAAACAAAAAACAATAAAACCCTTGATTCTGAAATATTTGTAGCCCTTATTAGTAGTGATCACAAAGCCTTTTATTATCATTGTTCTTTTTTAGTCAGTTTTGTCTGTCTTTCTCTCCCTTCTTTTTCTTACTTTACTTTAATTTTGTGTTTTGTCCTTATGTTATTTCTTATTCCTGATTAACATTTGAGATTTTCATGTGTGACATGTTTATATCTGTCATTGTTTTTAATCTAGTATGTGCTGCCATATTGCTCTACATCATTGTAATAAATAAATCATTATTTTCAGCTATTGTGGCGTTCCACATTATTTTACATTTTTACCTCCTATTTATCATCTTTTCTTTATTAAAAATGATGTTTGATCCTGGTGTATTTAATACTGGTTTTGTTCAATTCTGGCTTCATAAATGATATTTCCCAGTTCTAATGGGAACTGATGTTCAATCCAGGTTTATTTCATCCTGTTTTTTTTTTAAACTCAGGTTTGCTTAAAAATCAGCTGTAAAGTAGCAGCTGTTGCCAACATGTGTGATATATTTAAACAACTTTCATAGCAGTTAAAACGGGAAATAATCCAGGTGTATTTAATGCAGGTATATTTGATTCAGGTTATTTAATCCCGGTTGACGCAGTCAAACACCATATATTTTGTAAAGATCCACACTCCCGTATGGAGTTTCCGCAGCGAGACAGAAGTGGTGCGCTCCAGCTCACCGATGTTGCAGTGCTCGCCCTCCCAGCCTGGTTGGCAGATGCAGGTCCCGTCATGGCACTGGCCGTGCTCCTCGCAGCGAGGATGACACGCTCTCTGGTCGCACGCAGCACCGGTCCAGCCCTCCTCACACTGGCACTGGCCCTCCGAACACACGCCGTGGCTGCCACATGGCACCGGGCACAGCTCTGCGCAGCACGAAGAGTGAGACGGGAAAAAAGAAGACGCTGGTGAGACACCAAAAGGAAGACAGATGGAGACTTTAGCAGCGGAGTAAGTGATCAGAGCCACCTGGGAATGGTGTGAGAAGAGGGGAAAACAACCCGCAGATTTGGGGTGAGCCATTAGAGAAACGGGGAAGTGGGAAGATAAAGAGGATAAGCAGAGTACACAATCTTCCCACCTCTAATAGCCAGGTCCCTGAAGGAGCGCGCCAGGGAAGCGCTTGGCAATAACAGCCAAACCATTTAGATTTGCGCTGCATATTTAAACCACACACAATCCAATTTAGACCCCAATATTCCAGCACTTTCTCACATTCTAATCAGGTGGGGTGAATGTGTTAACTCCCTCCGCTGCCATTGCTCCTGGTACACAGCAAAAGCAAACACCCGAGCCGGTCTGAGGTCCCACAATGGAACAGATGATACCATAAAATACAGACGTCCACATGTTCTGCAAAAGTCATTTACCCTCCCGAGTTCGTCTGTCACCTTCATGTTGCACTAACCTTTACTCTTCAGCACAAGGTTGATCACTTATTTCTTTTCTCTATAGTCCACTATTTATTCTTATTGGTATCCAGGGTTTCTACGATCGCTCTGGCCCTGGGTAGCTGGGACAGACCGCAGGCACCAGCTGGAAGAGTTGGGGAATACAATTGTGAGTACCTGAAACGTTAAATATATTTCTGAATCTTATCCTTGTCATTTAAATTGCCACATTATTTTACATTTCAACCTGCTATTTATCATCTTTTCTTTTTTTAAATGATGTTTCATCCAGGTTTATTTAACACTGGTTTTCAATTCTGCTTTATTTGATCCAGGTTTGTTTCACCCTGCTTTATTGAATTCAGGATGAGCTGAAAAAATGAGCTGAAAAGTAATAACTGTTGCCAACTCGTGTGATGTGTTTCTCTTTAATAGTAATTATCAACATTAATGAGGAAGGATGTTTAATCCAAGATAGTCTGATGCAGGTTTATTTCATCCTGCTTTATTGAATTCAGGTTTGTTTAAAAATGAGCTGAAAGGTAAAAACATTTGCCAACAAGACGTTCAGTTCAGTTCTCTCCCAAATGAAAAAGGGATGAGGTGTTGGTGGTTTGTTTAACTGATGGTCGAGCACTGGCCTGCTTTGACAGGCTAACACATGCTAATGCTAGCACGCGCGGCTGACCTCCACAGGTGACTTCCATGGCTGAGACATTTGGAGCACATAAAGCGCTTTACAAAGCAGGATGAAGAGAAGCGTTGCGAACATCAGCTGTGCGTTTCACTTGCTTCCTGAGACAAACCACGTCTCCTTCGTTCTGTCTCTCTCCGGGGAGGCAAATCCTCCCTCATCAGAAAAGTGCTGGAGGCACCCAAACAATACTTCGATGGAAACGTACATGGCACGGAGCGGGTGCAAGCAAAGGGATTCCAGCTGGAGAGTTTTCCACTCTCCATTAGAATGACATGAGCTTATGTCTGCCTCAACAAGACCAGGAAGCGCTTGAAAGGTGGAGAGGAGCGGCTCATTCCTTCGTCATTGAACCACACTTATGATCATGCTCTCCATCGATGGGTTCACGCTCGCGCACACCTGAGAGCAGCAGCCACGAGTCATCCCACCGCGCAGCCAATCTCTCCCGAACACAGTCTGTGGGACAGACAGTCGCCAGGCGAATGGTGGACGCGAGTCGGGGCTGCCATTCACAGTTATTACATACATTATCATCGCTAACTCAGATGAGGATGTGAGATGATGAAGAATGGACCTGTCTTTTTCTTCATCTTCACTCGTTCGCACACAGGACTTTTTTCCTTAGGCATTTATTCTAATAGCCTTTTATGAACCTAATACGAACCGTAGTTTATGTATTTTATGCAGATATTTTGTTTCACATAATAAATACATACATTTTATTTTATAGATTTAATCTTTCACCATTTTGCTTTTTTATAAATATATATATATTTTCTTTTTCCATTATCCCCATTATTTTCCCAATTAGTATCTATCTATCATCTATCATCCATCTATCTATCATCTATCTATCATCTATCTATCTATCCATCTATCTATCTATCATCCATCTATCTATCATCTATCTATCATCTATCTATCTATCCATCTATCTATCATCTATCTATCTATCTATCTATCTATCATCTATCTATCTATCTATCTATCTATCTATCTATCTATCTATCTATCTATCTATCTATCTATCTATCCATCTATCTATCATCTATCTATCTATCTATCTATCTATCTATCATCTATCTATCTATCTATCTATCTATCTATCTATCTATCATCTATCTATCATCTATCTATCTATCTATCTATCTATCATCTATCTATCTATCTATCTATCTATCTATCTATCTATCTATCTATCTATCTATCTATCTATCTATCTATCTATCTATCTATCTATCTATCTATCTATCTATCTATCTATCATCTGTCTATCTATCTATCATCTATCTATCATCTATCTATCTATCTATCTATCTATCTATCTATCATCTATCTATCCATCTATCCATCTATCCATCTATCTATCATCCATCTATCTATCATCTATCTATCCATCTATCTATCTATCTATCTATCTATCTATCATCTATATATAATATAATATAATATAATATAATATAATATAATATAATATTATATAATGTAATGTAATCTATCTATCTATCTATAGATAGATAGATAGATTATTATATTATATTATATTATATTATATTATATTATATTATATTATATTATATTATATTATATATTCACACAAATATGTAAATGTTATCACTGAGGATTATTCATCTTCTGCAGTGGAGGTCCAGGCAGGTGATTTTGAACATCATTTTCCTGACACCCATCAGGAGCATTTGTTTGATTCCGTATGGACATCAGCTTCAGGTTCCTGAAATAGCCAACTCTTTTGTAGTCTGGTAGAGACAAGAGCTGAGAGGAGATAAAAGGAGGAAATCTCTTGCAAGTGGATTGAAAGCGCATGATGTAATGCGTTACAAACAGGTATGTAACATCCATCAGTGGAGCTTTTAAACGTCAAGTCAATGTTCTTTACAGTTGGAACCTCTCAAAGGCCTGGCAGCCAAATGAGAATGGAGATGTTTTTTTCTTTTCTTTTTTTCACTCTGCACACACACACACACACACACACACACACGCCCCCTCTAGCCTACATTTTTCCTCATTTAGCTGAAGGGTATGAGTGAGTGTGTGTGTGTGTGTGTGTGTGAGAGAGAGAGAGAGAGAGAGCGGCGGTACAGTCGTGTGCTACAGTAATCTGGAGAGTGCTGCTGCCGGAGAATCAAATGAGGGAAAATCTCATTGAGGATGAAGACACACGTTCACACACTGTTTGACTCTGGTGTCTGCCACGACAGAGGAGAGGGCTATCTGGCAGGGAGCGGCGTGCTACCAGGCAGTCTTGTGACGTGCAGCCGCACTTCTCTCACGTTGCACCGGTCATCCTCGGCTCTTACCCGTGTAGCAGTCGGGTCCGGTCCAGTTGGGCTGGCAGGCGCAGGTGTCTGACTCGGGCAGGTAGGTGCCGTGTCCTGAACACTGCTCCTGACAGGCCGGCAGCGGGTCGTCACAGCTCACTCCCGCCCACCCGGCGGAGCACACGCACTCGCCGCGCACGCACACGCCGTGCCCGCCGCACTGGGGGTCCACGCAGTCCACTGCAGGGGAGCGAGTCAGAGGTGAGCCTCATTAGAAGCAGCGGCCCAGCGAGTATGAAAGCAGTGTTCTTTGCATCCCATCCAGGAGTTAACTGCCCTCGCCACAATCCCTGTATCTGTTCCACAACATTACACTTCATAGGACACTTAGAACTCCGCTTTGATAAGGGGTGATTCAGTGTGTGTGTGTGTGTGTGTGTGTGTGTGTAATTACAGCCGGAGAGGCCGAGCCAAAGCTCAGCTCAGCTCAGCTCAGCGCCGCCACTCAAGGTCAAACACCTGATGTGGTCTCTTCAGACCGGGATCAACAACAGCACGCCGGCCTGCACGGCAGCTGCGGCGGCAGCGGCTCATGACGGAGAGAAACATCACAATAAATAAGCGCGGCTGTGTTTGTTCTGGCTAATTTATTGGCTGGTGTTACAGCCAAGACGACTGAAGGATGTGGAGAGGAGACGGCCAGCTGCTGCTGCTGCTGCTGTTAAGAGGACGCACTCCTGTCGGGTTGATGGGCAGGACGTTTGAGGACAACATTGGCTGTCCTGTGGTCAGGCAGGAGGGGACGCCAAGTTTCAGCAGATAAACACAAACAATAAAATATCAACCATCAACAGTTCATTTTTTAAAGATGTTTTCACCAATGTCCCAAAGCTTACTTTTGACTTTTTACTGAGCAAGTTTTGATAAACAATAAATGTACTTGTGCAAATAAATATACTTTTGAGTCACCCTTATTTTTCATTATTATTATCATTCAGTTCTTTTTTTTTTTTAAATCATCCATGCAGGCGGAAATATGATTTCTGTTATTTCCATTAATATTCAAATTCATATTGTTCTTGAATTGGTTTTCATTGTGTTTTGTTTTTGCACCTTCATGATGGAGATTTTTAAAATTTATTATGTTTTGCCATTTTTTTTTTCTAAGGTAGTATTTTATGATAAATATTGATATTATCTTGCATAAACAGAGGCTTGAAGCGTGGAAGAGAAATGAGAACATGAAAACAGTTTGCCTTGAAAACACTTGCAATTATTGTCATTTTTAAACATTTATATTCATTTCTATGTTGTTAGACTTTGCAGACAAATAATATTAACAATAATAATCTTGAATAAAATTAAAAGAATGATTATTTAATGTATTTATTTGAGGTAGTTTGGTCCAAGGTCCACATGGAGAGAGTGCACTCCGGCTAGGAAATATGGTGTGGTCGCTCAGGGCTGAATCACTGGCCAGGGAAAGGGATAATTCATGGAATATGGGGCCTCATATTCAACAAGCGCTGTCTCGGAACTCGACAAAACAGACCTTGAATTTAAATAGTCGATCCTCGACTGCGAACTGTGCGACAGAGTACAAGCCCACAAGAGTGCTCTGTTGACGTGACTGATAGAAAACCTGTGGTGGCCGAGGCCCGTCGTGTGTGACATTACCTTGCTCACAGTTGACCCCCTTGTAGGCTGGAGTGCATATGCAGATCCCCTGGATGCAGGTTCCGTGGTTGGAGCAGGTGGGGTCGATGCATTGACCTTCCTCTACATTGCACTCTGCCCCCTTCCATCCCGCCAGGCACACGCACCTGCCCTTCTCGTACACGCCGTTACCGCTGCACAGCACCGGGCAGGAATCTGCGACACACGTGGAAACCACATCCTCAGTACGACACACAGCCCGCGCTGCAGTATATTAGCTGCGAGACCGCAGTAACCCACTGTGAGTGGGGCTACGCTCTCTTATCTCAGCTTGTGCGCGGATTCAGCAAATCCTCCAACAGCCTCTGTCTCACTCTCCTTCCATCACACGCACACACACACACACATACAAATTCACACACACATATATATATATACACACACACACACACTGGAGCTTATCCCTCACGCTGTTTCAATTTACTCAAGCACCACCTGAGCCCGGCGAGTGCCGCAGCCCAGGACTGGCAGAAAATCCACCCCCCGCCCCACGTCCCCTCCGAGCAGGCCGTGAAAACAATCGTGAAAACCAAAGATTAGGAAGGAGAGCGTTGGGGCTTTAGCGAACGAGAGCGAACTATCATGGCGCAGAGATGGGAGCCGTGTAGCTAATGACAGTTGGCCTAGGCGGAGAGACCGTCTCCGTCTGACGGGAGTGGGAATCCACCCGCACACAATCCACCCCCACACTGAGGCCAGAAGCCTCACGGCAGCTCAAGACTTCAAATGAGTGAGCACCTTTCTTCTGCAGCTCCTGTGGAAGGATGGACCGGCCCCATCCCTAATGAAACCCAACGCGCTGTTTCCCCGCGGCGCTAAATTTGTGCTTTCGGAACGCTTGCCAAAACTCGGCAACTTTTCCAGCAAAAAAAAGCCATGACAACGCAAGTGAACGAGCCAAGATGAGAGGCAGGCCATGAATAATTGATGAGCGTAAATAAATCATGGGACGTTGATATCAAATCACCTGTTCCCACAGACGAGATAACAGGCAGCGATGGGGGGGGGGGACAGTGACGTAAAAAGAATCCAAGAAATACTTGATTTGCCATTTCATGATTCAAACAAATGGCTTCTCAGCTACACTCTTTTCAAGCACCTGTTTACATCTCAAACAGGTGCTAACGCCTACGACGCGCTCGACAGCCGAGGTAATTCTCACACCAACTTTTCTTTGTAAATATCTTCCAGATGGAAGCCAGGAAAAATAAAGTGAAGACAAAGCCATGCCAGTTAAGAAACAAGCGACGGGAAGTGTGTTGATGAGAAAACAAGAGGAAACAAATCTGGTCAAACACAACGTGTTGTCAACAACCGCTCTGACAAAAAGCCTAATGTGTGAATGGCACATTATTTTAGTCAAGGGAGGTGAAGAGGGGAGTGCAGGCAGGGTGGACCAGGTGGAGACAGGTGACAGTGATGATGTATGCTTCAGAGTCTCCATCTAAAAAGGCAGGAAGAAGCGATAGAAGCGTCAGCGATGAAGAGATTGGGAGAGAAGACGAGATCGGAAATGAACATTTCACAGCTGATGTGGAGAGCTACTGATAGAATGGCACACCACCATTCACGAACTTTAAGAATGGAAATAGCATGAAGAAGTCGTCTCGTGAACACAAGCTTGCCACACACGGGCTCCTCAAGGAACCTTTTCCTGAGACGTGGGACTCTTTACTGAGTGGGAGGGTGATGTGTGGAGCCCTAATTACACTCTGGAGTTGTCCTGAAACACAACCAAAGTTGGCATGAGACCAGTTTTCACTAGTCACTCCGGTATTTGTGTATGAAGAGAAAGTACCAAGTTCAGTTCACACCTCGCAGCGCAATGAGTAGGTGGAGTTTACATTATTCAGACATTCAGACATTCCCTCAAAAAGAGGCGGTCTCTCCAGCGGCTGGGACTGTGCTGGAACTGTGCTGGAGGTCGGCTGAGACTGTGCTGGGACTGTGCTGGGACTGTGCTGGAACTGTGCTGGGACTGTGCTGTGACTGTGCTGGGACTGTGCTGGAACTGTGCTGGGACTGTGCTGGAACTGTGCTGGAAGTTGGCTGGGACTGTGCTATGACTGTGCTGGAGGTCGGCTGGGACTGTGCTGGAACTGTGCTGGAAGTCAGCTGGGACTGTGCTGGAACTGTGCTGGAACTGTGCTGGGACTGTGCTGGAACTGTGCTGGGACTGTGCTGGAACTGTGCTGGGACTGTGCTGGAACTGTGCTGGAACTGTGCTGGAAGTCAGCTGGGACTGTGCTGTGACTGTGCTGGAGGTCGGCTGGGACTGTGCTGGAACTGTGCTGGAGGTCGGCTGAGACTGTGCTGGGACTGTGCTGGGACTGTGCTGGAACTGTGCTGGGACTGTGCTGTGACTGTGCTGGGACTGTGCTGGAACTGTGCTGGAAGTTGGCTGGGACTGTGCTATGACTGTGCTGGAGGTCGGCTGGGACTGTGCTGGAACTGTGCTGGAAGTCAGCTGGGACTGTGCTGGAACTGTGCTGGAACTGTGCTGGGACTGTGCTGGAACTGTGCTGGGACTGTGCTGGAACTGTGCTGGAACTGTGCTGGAAGTCAGCTGGGACTGTGCTGTGACTGTGCTGGAGGTCGGCTGGGACTGTGCTGGAACTGTGCTGGAACTGTGCTGGGACTGTGCTGGAACTGTGCTGGGACTGTGCTGGAACTGTGCTGGAACTGTGCTGGAAGTCAGCTGGGACTGTGCTGTGACTGTGCTGGAGGTCGGCTGGGACTGTGCTGGAACTGTGCTGGAACTGTGCTGGGACTGTGCTGGAACTGTGCTGGGACTGTGCTGGAACTGTGCTGGAACTGTGCTGGAAGTCAGCTGGGACTGTGCTGTGACTGTGCTGGAGGTCGGCTGGGACTGTGCTGGAACTGTGCTGGAACTGTGCTGGGACTGTGCTGGAACTGTGCTGGAACTGTGCTGGAACTGTGCTGGGACTGTGCTGGAACTGTGCTGGAAGTCGGCTGGGACAGTGCTAGAACTGTGCTGGAACTGTGCTGGGAGGGGAACAAATAAACCATCTCTCTATGAAGAGAGATGGTTTATAATAATGTGCTAACTAGCAATAGAATACCCTTCCATGACATGAACTAACTCCTGAGCAGCCCTCAATAGCAAACTGTTTCAGCAAGCACAATGGATGCTCAGTAATTATTCCATTAAATTTAATAATCATTCCAAGGTTCAACGAGCACACAGCCATCGCTCTGAACACCCATTACTGGTGTCATTTCCTCTAGCGACTAAAAAAAAAAAAAAAAAAAGGGAAAAGTTTTCTTCAAAACAAGTCGAAAGACTGGCGGTCTTGCTACAGATGGCCTTGGGCGAGTGTCACAAGCAACATTCTGAGCGACCAAATAACACATTTGGTCTGTTCTGCTGACAAACAGGAAAATGGAAACCTCATCCATGAACATGAATTTCCTACCTTTGGCGCAGTCTGGACCCAGGAAGCCGGCGAAGCAGTGGCAGTGTCCGGCCACACACTCGCCGTTGCCGTTACAGTCGGTGGAGCAGCCGCCCATGGTTTCTGCAATAGACACGACACGTTGGAGGAACGGGGTTTTTGAAGCCGTTGCGTTGGCTGGCTATGGTTTGTGTTATTGAATGAGAGATCCGATAAGCAACGGATGACTCCCCAGACGGCCGGCCTGTATTAGATTAGTCTGATCCAGCTGCTATCACTCTCTGGGGAAGGGCCAAGCACTCACTTACACTCAGTAGCACTAAGCACATTACGCCACATTACAGGTTGGAAACACACTGCGCGCGCATTTACAAACATCAAAGTTTAATCAACAAACTGTTTACAAGAGCTCCGTTTGGAAGGAGATTGAGCATCATGAAATACGACTTTGTGGGTGCACAAGTGCTGAAGGCTGCTGCCGCCCTCGCAGCATGGCCACGGTCAGCGCTATCATCCTCAGTTACATCACATTCCCTCTAATGGCTGAAAGTATTTCACCCTATTACGCCGGACATTAATAAGCCGCCCTCAGTCCACCGCTCCACTTTTTCTCCCATTCATCCGTCCATCCTGTCATATCTTATTCGGCGGCCAGCCAGATAATGAGATCCAACGCTTTTATGCTTTGAGAGACTTCTATAAACTTGCCGAACCGTTAGCTTCAGTCCATACAGCAGAGTCTGGAGGGAGCAGGGTTTTATCTCGATACACCGTCCGAGCTGCAACACCAGGGCTGCGAGCCGGGGCGTATGAAACACTGATTTATTCTGAGCCATTAAAGCGCACGTGTGTTTTAAAGCTGTACGACTGAATTTAGAAATGAAACAATCAAACGTTTGGTGCAAATCAGGAGGAAATACTCTGCTACAATCTTGTAATCAGCGTCGCTGCTCGAAGGAAGGAAGATTCTAATCTGGAACAGTAACAAGTCACGGATGGAGAGATAAATTAGGAGAGAACAAACTTTTGAAAACATGCTGAGAGACAGGCTACAGTAACCTTTTCCTCCCTTCTAGGCTACAATCAAACAATATATGTGATGGGATCATAAAGTTAAGTCCATTAAAGGCATGACATATTTGGGCTGGGAAGTGTCCATGAAAGCTGCTTGGCATAGGACAGTCAACTCACTGGCTCCTGCACAAGCGATATCACACAAAAATAGCAATGTTCTTTCTTTCACTTTCACTTTTCTCTCGTCTTGCCTCCAGGACTTGTCGAGCTACTGTAAAGTTTGGAGTGGCATCAGTGGTTTGGTGGCGGCGGCGCGGTTGTGCTAAAGATGGTATCCTCTCGTTGCTGCCCTGTTTTACCTGTTTTTACCGGCATATTGTGCATGTATTTGTGTTTTGACCGACATCAGTCCAATCGCATCTGATCCGCGATGTTGACCAATGAATTATGGACTGAGTCACTGGCCTGAAGCTGGACCCATGTTTCTTGCGTGCGTTTGTGTTCTTGTTGTTGTTGGGACTGGTAGCTCTGGGGGGGGGTCACTTTTCTTGACGGTCCCCTCCTGCTGCTGCAAAGTTGGTGAATCTTTCACACCATCAGTTTTTTTTGTTTTCAAGATAGAATAAATACCATGGTATTACAGTTTTGTATAAACGCTGTTGACGTTAACAGAGTACATTGTTTGGTATGTATTGCCCCAAGGGTGTGTTGGGTATCTCGCCTCAGCTGGGAGTACTGCATCCAGCCATACAGAAGTACTGTTGACACATGTACTATAATGTGAATGAATGTACACAGATGGAAGACCCTGTTTTCATGATGCAAAAAGATGCAATTCGATTCAGATACGTGAATGTGGAGGCTTCAGTTCACCTCTGAAAGATTTTGGACTGGTGTTCATTTCTGAGAGCAGACATACAAAATAAGTTTACAAGATAAGACAATCTCTTAACATGCTAACACAGCAGCATATTTTCTTCTGAAGCCAGGAAAACCCCCCCCCCCCAACTTAAGTAGAGAGCGTACTCCTGTGTAGTAGGTGTCAGAGTCGATGCTCAGTTTAGGTCCCACAACAACAAGCCTCTCACATCACCCTTCATCAGCTCCTATAATCTGCTCTGACCCGAGCTCCACCACGATTCACACATCCATTCAAATCATCAGCCGCTGAAATCCATACATCCACTGCCCGCTGGACTCAGGAGTATTCCCCGACACCACATTCATCTGTCACAGCAATGCTGCAGGAGAGCAATAGCTTGGCAAAGTCAGCATGACATTTGAAATTACATATAAGCTGCATTTCATCGGGTGCCGCCGCCGTGCAGGTCTTCCAGCTGGAGCTGTCGAGTGAACAAAGCTGCTGCTTCTGTGGAACTGGAGCTCTAACCTAGATAGAGTAATTAAAATAAGAGTCAGGGACGTCATCCTTTATTTGACCCGCCGTCGTCCTGCCCCGCTCCTCCAAACCACAGTCCCGCGACTCGCCCAGTTCAGGGAGCGCGCATGACAAATCCCGGACGCGGCACGCGGACAGGCCGAGCACATGCCTGCACGGTTATTAAGCGCCACTCGCCTTGAGGCGCACGTGACACATGCTAATGAGACAGGCATCCTCCTCCCCGCCAGCGCTCCGCTACAGAAACCAAAGTCATTCTCACCTCCATCACCTGTCACACTCACTCTGATGGAGAGACAGAGTGGCAGTCATCTCTCCCCCACACAGTCACGGCCACTCAAACACCCCTCCACCTGTGTACTTTCCTCACTATTCCAGAGGAGGAAAAGACCTGGACGTGTTAGAAAAACTGCATCTGACAATGAGCAAAAACTCATCTGCAAGGTCAGTACGTTCTTGTTCATACAGAGGGGGCGCTCAGGGGGGCGCAGGCGCCCTCCATCTATCAGGCCACTGTCTCAACAATAAAACCAGCACCTGTGTGAAAGTGTGTGTGCGCGGTCATCCTTCTCTGGAAGGAACCGCTCATGCCATGAGTTATCACAGTTAAACCATATTATGAAGCGAGCGCTCGCCGCCCCGGCTTCTGATTGGTCAAATGATCCTTGCCATGCACTTTATGAGCCTGTATACGCTCAGCCATGCTTTATCATCCTCTGGCTTTATGGACAAAGAAATCAGCTCCTCAGCTAATGGCAATATCTGCGCATTAACCCCGCTATTATTCATGTATTAATGTATTTATGATGCCCTTTCTTTGGACGACCAATTTTCATGCTTAGCTTTCTTTACTCAGGGTCAGTGTCTGGAACCCACCAAAGGCTTGAGACTTCATTAAATACCGAGTGCTTTCAAAGGTAACTTCATGTTTCCGCCTACCTTATTATCCTCCACATATCTATATGCACATGCCTAATGTTCCCACAGAGTGACGGTGGAGGTGAGCTGAACTGTCACACCATCGCAGGGTCTTTGAGGTTTCAAGGGAGGAACAGAGAGTCATGCTAGCACCAGGACGGCGGACGTACAGACGGTGTCTGAGGCCCGAGGACTCATTTCCTGGCTCAGGATAAGGATGATGCCTTTGTGTGTTTCAAGGCTGCAATTTCTCAGTTTAACGCTTCTGTGAGCAAGAAACTCCTTATGAAACAAAGCCATTTGACAACGTGACGTTTGAGGGGATCGGACCATCACAGCGAGTATTAAAAATAAATACAATAAAGTAATGAAAAGTCAAATGTATGTCAACGTACAGGTGAAAAGCACAAAATACACGATTACCTGATGCACATAATCCCACATGTGTTTACTCATAATGAGCTCAAGGCTGTATCTGTATCAGTGGTGGGTTTGGAGTCAGAGAATAAGATATGTGACTCAGCTCGTACTGGACTAGAGATGATTCAGTGGCTTAGGAAAATATCCACACGCTCAAATATCGCAGTATTGTATCGCTATTTTTCCTGAAATATCATGATATTTCATTGCGTGAAATTGTCTTGATATTTTAATTCGGCTATATGAATATTTCATTCATAGATACTTGGATATGCTGCTGCTGTGTGACATGTGTTTAATACTAACATTTACATCTTTCCATAAACTGGAGTTATTGTTTGATTAAGGGAGCGATGCCTTCCTCTGTTGGCCTGAAACATTTGACTGAAAGTCTTGTTTTCATGCACATAATATTGTACTGCATGATCTGATTTTCCCCTTAACACGATGACTGTTTTACAGTGTATTGCTGAACTTACTGTGTCACAATATGCAGTATCACCACTCCTGTATCGAGATCTGTATGTATGCCAATTCAGAGCCCTAAAGATTATGAAGGTCATGTAATGGACATGTAATGTTTCGGTATATCCTGGTTTATGTTTTAATTGCTTGTTTTATTAAAAAAAATGTTTTGGCAACTGACGCTTCACCTGCTTGTATGTAGAAGAACAGCAGTCTACCACTCAAAAATACGAAACATTCTATCCAAATATTCAAAAGCAACCAATAGAATCTGTACCGTCACTGGGTTTCAAAGTAGTAATGCAAATCATACTTATAACAACCACAGTAATGAGGCTATGGTTGTTTGAAATAAATGTTCTTTCTGCAATCAAACAAACTTTGCTCATGTGTCATCAATTTCTAGATTATCTTGGTTCTGCCAAATGTTTTTTTTGTAATTCTTTGTTGTTATTTATGACTACTTTGCCCAGCGCCTTCTGTTTAGCCTGCATGCCTCCATGGTTTTTTTTCTTCCCTTCAGACTCTTGGTATTTTGCATTTTATTGCGCTCTGGTTCTGGATTTATTTGGAGTTATGGATTCCTTTGTGTTTTGGACTGAGATTCAGACGCTCATGAATAAACGTTCTTCTTTATTTCTACTGTGGCTCTTCTGTTCCTGACATCCTGACTTTGGCGTACTCAGATAAAGTTGCTTCAAGCTTCAAGTTTACTTTTAAACCAACAAATATACTGTATGTGCTGCGGAAAAATCTGCGCTAAAAACAATTAGCACAGAACCACAAACCTCAGAACTACTGAAATGCAGAGGCAGGTAAATGGAATTCAAGCATCCAAACAAGCAGGGTTTGAAACGTGCTTCCTTCACTCAAGCGCTCCTATTTTCTCTTCTCCTGCCATAGTCAGCTGTATTGATTTTAGTTTATGTACAATGGTCCTTTGCCATTCTCTTATTTATACGCTCAGTTTCTTTCTTGTATCCAGTTACTATTTGCCGCAGAAAAGCTCAATTTCCCGACAGAGATCATCTCATTTCTCCGTAAACCACCCCCCCAGCCCACTTCCCCCCAACAAAGCTCCAGCTCCCACCACAGCACTCGGAGTCTCTTATTAGACAGTTAGACAGTCTGCCTGTCTGAAAACAACGCAGCCTGTTTGTAGCCCTTGTTAGACGTGTAAATGAGCAGGGAGGTGACCTTTGACATCAACCCATAAATATTGCATCTCGAGCCGAGTTAATTCACAGAGTCGAACAATGGTCCATGAGTATCTGCTGCTGTTCTTGGCCCATCAGTGGTGGTTGTATCTGCTTCGACGACACAGGAAACATTGGGACTCAAATCCAAAATGGGGCACTGAATAATCGACAACCGCCTCCTTCGATGGGTGTTTATGTAAAAAAGCCCCAAACCACATGGCTTTTTCTCTTTGAAGCTGAGAACATTCTGAACTGCAAAATAAACACTAATAAACACCTCTTTTGGCGGATCCTGCGGGGCTCCATCGTGATGCTATCCAAACTAAAACCACATAATCATCTGCCGTGAACACCGACAGCTTGTAGCTTGTTTCGTATAATTGGCAATTCTCACTCAGATTAAAGGCGGCACATTGTTTCGCAACACAAACGTCACGACACATGTCAAATGTTTAGCATCTGACTGCTACTCCCACCTGGATACAGGGAGGCTTTGCATCAGCGAAGGAAAAAGAAAGAAACGATGATGGAAAACAGCATACATTCAGATCACTTAAGAAAACAAAGTGGCAATAAATACAAAAAAAGTCATCGAAACTGTTTAATTGATAGTATGTTTTAAGACGTCAAGTTGGATGATGAGTGTCTCATCGCAGGAGTTGGTGGCCAAGTCAGTGGACGACCACCCACACACTGTTTAAACACAGCTGACCGACTTGACCTTAATAAGTGGCCCCAGCTTTTTGGTGTAGAGATGGCAAGGCAGAGGGTGTGACGCAAGCACAGCACCAGGCTGGACCTCAAAAGACCACGCAGGGAACATCATGGAGAAAAGGTCACACCTCCAGCAGATGAAACTCTACCTGTATGATGACTGTAATTTCCGGACTATAAACCACTACTTTTGTCACATCAAGCCAATGAAATCACAGGTGCTTTTCATCATTTGACCTCGCGCTCCTGATTTTGCCCACGTGTCCCACAGAGCTGATCTTTTGGAGGACCGGAGACGAGAAGCAGCAGCTGAGAGCGGCTGTGGTGTCGGAACTTCAGACATGTGGGCAAAAACAGCACATTTGAGTTCGTCTCCACGCTGGAGCTTGTTTCCCAAACTACTTTTGAAGTGACCCTCATGCGTTTTGAAGCCTTTCTACAGTGCAGACAGCACCACTGCACTCACGGCTTAGAGACCACTGCAGCTCATGGATAAACAAGATCTATTTTCCTTCTGAAATTTAGTGCGTGGAGCTAATATTCCGGTGCGCTCTAATGTCATTTACTGTTATATTTTCGTCCTAATATTCAGTGCTGTACGTGCGCCGTGATGGTGGATGGATCAGTTCAGATACATAAGAATAAAACATTGACATGAAGAAAGACTGGTGCAACTTCCCCACTGTATTCTCCTCGACTACTGGACATGGTGGGAGTGCAGAAAGTGCCCTGGTAATTATCCACTTGTCTATATTCAGCCACGTACTCTTGCATTATTCACATCCTTCAATTTACGCTGCCATCCGTGTGTGTCATAGCAATGAGCCGCAGTTAGCAAGCCCTGTCATTACTACATGAGCTGTCCTCCCCTTCCCCATGCCTGTCTCTTGCCATGCCAAGCTGACTCTGGTGGAAGGAAAAGTTGCCTTCAAATGTCAATGACTTCCAAAGCACTAATGTCTTCACATATCTGCACGCGTAAGTGTGTAAAGGGCAAGAGAGTGACAAACTCGCCACACAGTGCAGAAACAGTCCTCACCTATTGGAGTGCTGTGGAGCAGCACTTGCTCCAAGCTGCGTCCGTCATTGTAGAGCGCAAGGTGCCAGGTGCCGGGGTCCATGTATTCAATGAAGCCGGTTTCTTGGAGGCCGCTCAGCAGCAGCCCTCGCGGAGATTTGGCAGCCGAGATGGGATCAGCCAAGGACCTGGGCAGCGCCTTCCCATCCAGCAGTTTCACAAAGTCGAACTGAACACAATGGGATAACACAATCAGAGATGGGTGTGTGTTTGGAGGGAACAAGTGCACGCACACACTGCATTAATAGAAGAGCTGCCAGCCAATCCCTGCGCGGCCATGTGTGGCTATTGCTGGGTTAAGGTTTCAAAGGCGCAGATGGTGCGCAATAGGACGAGGGCCCGGCTGAAGTGAATCCAGTCAGGATATTAAAAGTGAACGGTAAGATACGCGTCCGCAGAAATGAGGAAGAAATTGTCACCCATGACAGCCTCCCGCGCCCCCAGCCTCCTTCCTCGTGGGACGCTTCAGCTTGACATGCCACTTCTCTCCTCTGATTCTCAAATGGATCTGACTATTATTTTATCAGTTCAAACCCTTCTGCGCTTCCTGCTCACCCCTCCCAACCTCCTGCTCTCTTTCCCTCTATTCTCAAACCCTCTTGAACTCGCGAGCATTTACTCCCCCAGAGGGTTGTGTGTCGCACCGGTGTCAAAAAAAAAAAAAAGTGGCTAATTAGACCTCTTCATACAGGTGAAAGCCGAGGTGCCCTGATGTTAAAAAACCCTGCGCCTCAGAGACTGTCAGCGCGCACCGTCAACTCTTCTGCTTTACACACATTACCATGTTCATGCATTGATTTTGTGACGGTGCCGTTCTGAGGCTCCGCTCGCAGAGATCCAATGCTTTCAAGAGGCGGCACTGAAAAGTCAAATGCTGCTCTGAGGATGGAGGACATGGCCACCAAACACAAGACGGAGGACAGAGGCTCAGACTGACGCGACAGGTTTCATTTCTGACAAGCCTAATGAGTCATCGGCAGCTCCAACGCTTCCACTCCATCAAGCCATTAGTCTAAATGAGGTGCTTCATTATACCGACAGGAGACGTATCAGTTATGTCTCCGCATCACAGTTGGGAAGTCTTTTTTGAGACTTCACCAGTGAGGGATGCAGCTTGCCATTTTTAAAGGACGTTGTCATTTATTCTGTCCATTTCATGGCTGTTGAAATTGCTAGTCAAAGACTCCAATGAGACGTGAGTGGAGAAGCCAAACTAAGATCAACGTCATGACACTTAGCCGGGTAGGTAAGTGGTCGTGCATCAGCACTGTCACATCCACTGCCTTTGTTTGGTAGTTCCACTGCCTGCTCCCACTTGACTCTGTGGGGCGTGGCTCGCAGGTCATTCTCTTCCTCGACGTCCCGGTTTGTGTATTGAACCTTTGTTGTTGTTGCTCTTGTTGTTCCTCTTGTATTGCGGTCTGACGTTTTTAGACAGTATTTTACGGATATCTTGGACCAAATAGTCCTCAAGGCTGGGTGCCGTCAGAAATCCACGTATAACTGGGAAATACGTGGACGATTTTGTGTCCCGATTGACATGCATGCTTGGGCACCAAAATACTTTGCATAATAAGTGCTGAGGCCACGTCTAAGTATCGAGCCGCTGCACAGACAAAATGTTCTGAGCAGATGAGAGACATGATTGGGACGTACCAAACAGATTTGCTAACACGCAGTCCATCAAGCAGCGTATTCTGAGTGTTGCAAAGTATGAAAAAAACTCATTAGAAGTCTTTTTCAATGGTTTCTCATGTTTTCCTCAAATGCGTTTCCATTTTTTTTTGTCATTGAAGATCATTTCATTCCATGTAGGAGAGGTTCGACAGCGAAATTGTTTTTCTTTTTTTTTATTATTATTATTATCACCTCAGGTTTAAACCTATTCTGCAAAGCTAGACAAGGCAAAACATCCTTTTTACCTTTTCCACTTGACGTTACCTTGAAGAGCTTTATGAGTTCTGACAATTTGAATGGCATCTCATCCTCTTTTTTGATCCCTTCATAACTTAAACAACTTTAAGTCACATTCTTATAATTCCTTAAGTTCACTCAAGGCTGCGTGCAAAGCCTGTGAGACCTTCATTTTCACACCATCTTCATACCAAGACATTAATCAGTGAGTGTGACAAGTGGCATCAGATTAACAACCACCTTGCATCATTCAACCCCGAACAGATCTGAGACCCAAAGGAAAAGGCTGAAATTGTTATTAGGACACTTCATGCTTCCTTTACGTACAGAATGGTACCCGTCTGTTTGGAACAATGTTACCGTCGCTGGTCACATGCTTCCATAAGTTCTTTACATTGGTATTGCTGTTCACCAATATATCCACCAGGGGGAGCAGCCTCAGTCATGTAGCTCTGGCACAGAAGAGGGAAACAGAGGCAACGTTCTAGCAGGCGCTGGTCGGTGACGCCTTTAAAAATATTGCCACTGGAGGACGGAGAATTTCCACCAGTGTCATGTCTTCTTCCTGTCTCATTAGAGCTACACATCGGCTACTAACAGCAACACTGCCCCCCCACGGTTTACAGTGGTACTGCTTCATTTGATCCACATGCGTAAGCTTTGTGGAAACGTGCAGAAATACGCCCAAAATGAATGCAGAGCACAGACGGAAGGCACAATTGCCGATGACAAACTTGGAGAATATGATGCCCCTCGCGATTAACTCGCAAACACATTCATGTGAGTCACGAATCGTACCCTCAATGGTATCTTAAGTCGGTAAGAAAGAGAAAAGGAAGTGAGGGGGAAAGACAAGGTTTGCCAAAAGAAGACACCCATGTTTGTTGTTGAAGGATCTGTAGATCGTAACAAGGCTTGAACTCTCTACTGCTGGTCCCTCAAAGGCTTGTCTTCATTTGGGATACTAGCGAGGAATGATTAGGCAGTGGGCCTGACTTACCTGTGTGTGAGTAGGCGGTATGTTCCGGCGTCCGTACACCCCTAGCAGCGCGTTGTGCGACAAGGAGAGGTTGAACTTTACGTAGGTTGGATGATGCACGGTCATATAAAATCTCCAAAAGAGTCCTGGAGGAATGGCTTGACTCTGTTGGGTGCCCATGTCCACCTCGCCACGGTCGATGGCCCGGCCTCGCACCCACTTATCTGCAGGTAGAACACAAACGCGGAGTACAGTTAAGACCACTGGACAGGAAGTGAGGGAGGAATTCATCGCAAACCTTCCAACGTCAGTGACTAATAAGGCGGGACTGAAAAGGCACCAGGAAATGTCTGAGCGAGAGTGAGAATCAAGCTTTTCAGCAGACCCCTCCTTAGAAGGGGAAGGGATCTGCATCAAGATGAACGGCTCTAGAGAGGAAGTGTTTTGTCTTCTGGGGCTTTGTCGTGTTCTATATTAGCATCCTTTAACAAGACACTCCACAGAAAGAGAGCGAGTGCGTGTGAAGGGAGAACTTGATGAGAGAAAGGGAAGAGGGCAGGGATGCACACGTGTGCATCACAAATAGCATCATGCTAGCCTGATCTTGAGTGAGAGCATGTCTTTGTGTGGAGGAGAATGGGCCTTTCCAACGTTCGCCAGGCCATCAGCTTCCCTTCTCTCCGCAAAGTCATTATCAGCCAGCAGCACTGAGGCTTTTGTAGAGCGGAGCGGCCGATCCTCTCCAACCCTCTTTGTGCCGGCTTTTATGGAGAGATATATCTTAGCTTCCAAACGAAGATGGAGGAAATACGGTGACAGAGGGGAGCCGGCCGATCGTTACGGCCACAAAGAAAGAAGAACAGTTAAGGGCAGATTCATGGATGAGCCAGCTAACTCTCAATCTATAATGCTCGCTGCTTTACCGCTCCATTATGGTGACACCACGCACACCCACCGGCCAACCTGCATATATCACCTGTGCTGTCACTGGAGGTAGGGAAGTGGGGACAGCAGAGATGGGCATCATTGCTGCTCGTCCACTTGGATTTCTGTGCGTTGACTTTTGTTGAAATACATTATATTCAGTCAACTATTCACTCACATACATTTCATTAATGTGACAAAATGGTTGAGATTTATCAACAGAATTTTCAGTTAACATTCAGATGTTAATAGAACTAAAAAGCAGCTCCAGCTACGACTTCCTCCCTTGGAGATCAGGTGTCTTCTTCCATTACATGTTGCTCTTTAGCACAATTTAGATGGGATTAGTTTTAGTGCAGGACGTTGTGAATGCACTTCCATTGAAACTATCACAAGAGAGTGGGGTCAGTTCTCATGCATCACAGTCTCCGCCTGCCTTGGTGACGTAAAAATAAAGATAAAAAAGCATGGGCAGGAACTGGATTTGTGGAACATTCGGGAAGTGATTTCAAGGCACATAAGCACAGGACTAGAGTCCTGAGGTCCGAAGACGACAGTCCTGATAATCTGTACTAGCACATTGCGGTGAAGATTTCTCACATGCTTGTTTAATCCAAATCCCTCTATAAAACCAACCTCATTGAAGTTTGGCCACTGACGCTGCCAGTGACTGACATAGCAGTTGACACGTTGTTAGGTGTAGAATGCGATGAGCGCAATGGCTGATGTATGTATGTCTTTTACGCAGCGTAAGAATATGAAGGGGGAGGCAGAATGTGCTTGAATTGAAAACCCAATGCGTCAACATGCAACGCTGAAGACTGCCTTCGGCGCTGGAAGGGACAGTCCACTTTCCCCACGTCAGTGTGTGATGCCATAGGAGGGAGGATGTGTTGGCCAAGTCAGTGATTAAAATGATGACGAATAAAATAAGCCGATGAGGTTGACGAATGTGTGAGATTGAAAAAAAAAACAACTGAAATCTAAGAGGGAGATAAAGGCAGGATGTGAACAGAAAGTGAGTTCAAATAGACCTGTAATAAAAGATAAATGGAGAATCATGGCGTATCCCTGAGCTAAATCTGAATCTAAGCAGCTTGGCTGAGTCAAGGTATAAATTCATGCATTCCTGCCGAGCGCACCTCAGCAGTCGATTCATTTTAAAGCTAATCCTCACTCCTGTGCCGCGCTCCAAAAAGAAAAGGCCACGGAAGGGATGGGTGTCCTGGGGAAGCAGGCAAGGCTTTTATTCTACACTAGATGAATGGGACATGAATCGGGAATGGCAGTTGGTGGAACACTGGCAGGCGGACATGCTGGAGTTGAGTGGCGTGCTGGCAGGCAGATGTGTGAGGAGGACCCTCTCATCCTAATGACTGTACAGCAGATATGGGAGTGTGATGCAACGCAGGGACAGAGACGTGTGCTCAGGTCAGCCTGGAGCTCGGGTGCAGGAGCTTCTGAAGAGAGCGGGGGTTGTGGAGTTGGGCAACCAAAAGTAGAGCATCGTGTCCAAAGAGAGTGGAGGTCTCAAGTTTGCTGCTGATGCAAGAAATTGGAAAAACAGTCCTGCATCTCATTCTGCTGAGAAAAAAAAAGGAAAAGAAAAGTTTGTCCTGAAAGCAGAGGGGTTGCACTAGCACCTGCAGGCCTCCCTCTGCGATCAGATTAGCCGTCAATCAATGGCATCCACCAGCACCACCGCTGGGTTTATTAAAAGCATCCTTTTGAAACGAAAAAGAAATGTCTTTTTTTTATTTATATCCAGCCGTGATGCTGCAACAGCTTGGTGGAGGAAACAAATGGCGTCACGTACATCTTCCATCATTAGCTCGCTGCCGACTGGACCTGTTCGCCCAGAGAGTTTCTATTGAAAGCGGCGAGGCTGCTTTAAGAGGCGATGAAAGAGTCGCACACTTTGCTCGTGTCGGCCATGAAGCGAAACGAGGCGGCGGCAGAATGAAAAGGTTGTCGGTGTGAAAGGTCCGCTCAGAATAACCGACGGTGAGCGTGGTAATGAAGCCATCATTTTTTTATTTACTGGTGTGAACACAACAAAGCTGCCCTCAGTGGCTCGACAACACAGAAATAGTTTTGCTTAAAGCATCCCTGAGGATAGTGATGTGTAATTTCAGCCGCGATGGCTTCCCTTTTAAGCTTGTTTTTCAATCAATCTGCTGCTCAGGGGGAGGATCTATGGCCAACTGTTTCATACCCGGTACTGCTGGGCCCCCGGGCAGTCAGCACCCCACTATACCACAAGCGGACTGAAAGTTAGCCTCCTGATATAGTGACGTCAAAGCTGGTTGGAAAGAGTGAACGGTGAAATTGCTCATTTAAAACAATGTACTGCATATTCTCTCTTTTCCTTCAGCATAGTTGCTAGGGAGCCACGGAATATTGCGCTGAAGAGTTAGGCAACCCAGTCCACTGGTGATGGGTCACTGTACTGAAGGGTTGATGAGGTTTCATGAAGCACTGTAAATTAGGACAGTGTTTCATCAACCCTGTTTGACTGTTTCATGACACATCAACTACGTATCACTACAATCCACCATTCACAGTTGGTTTGAAGCGAAGTCGTCGCAGCACAATCTTCAGTGATTTCCACTACTCAGTACAATGGTGATCCAAACCCAGATGGTCCTGTGGGTTTTCCATTTAACGCCCTTCAGAAATTCTTTCCCACCTTTGAGGGACAGGTCATGCTCGGGAGGATGTGCGAGATTGGTTAATATGGAGGAGGTGGATCTGTTGTTGCAAGCCTCCAGGAGAAGTGGAGAGTCAGGTGGAGGCTGAGGTCACACGTTACAACATCTCCGTCAAGCCTTCTGTGTTGCACGTGGTGTCTCCACTGGATCACCGCCTGATCCACTCCACCTATCTGGTGGAGTTTTGTGTGGCCAGCGTGGGCCCAGCAGAGAGATGAACTACATTAGGGCTGGAGACAAAAGGTCCAATTAATTGCGCTAGCCTGCGGGTTATTCAGGTAAAACAATTACACCTGGAATCTATTTTCGAAGGAACTAAACTGTCTTTGCAATTAATGTTATCCCCAAGATTGCTGTGAAGCAGAGAATGGGCGGGGAGAGTTGCTGGGGTCCTGGTGAGGGGGCGTGTCCGCGGGGACGGGAACCTTGTGACTGTGGCCACCAGCCGATAATAACGCCGAGACCCTGGCCTGAACTCCTGGCACACGTGCCCACAACATTAGCAGTGTTCCGAATGCAGAGAGGAGAGACTGGGTTTGCCGCAGGATGAATAAAAATATCACAATGGCCAAGGTCTCTATAATTACTTGAATTCAATTACGGGGCTTTTGAGCAGGAGGCTTAATAGGTGCGCTGCTTCCTCTCCACATCGAGTGAGTGTCAGTCAGTCAGGGGACCCACAAGCTCGAAGCCACTGGGCCTTGCATTCCTCTGCAGCCTTTACTGATCAGCACTCGGCCTCGGGCGGCATCTGTGACGGACAGGTGCGCACGAGCACTGTCCCGCGACGCTCGCTGGCCCAGTATGGGTCTTAATAATTAACAGGGGAATAATGGAGTGGCAGTCTGTCTGAGGGAAGGGAATATTCAGATGACATTTTCAATTATGTCTATAATTACTTTTTCCTTTCTTGGCTCTCATCAACCTTTGAGAGTTATACTTCAACATACAAACAGGGAGTGAGGATTAGCTCGCGGATATACTGTCAAAAGAGAGCTCATGGTTCTTCAGCATTGAATGATGAGAGCTGAACCTTACCTTCCTCGTGAAAAAATGCTCAACAGTTGGCAAGCCAGACGGAAGCTTTCACCCCTCCAACTCAGATCTGTTTTGAAACCACTCACGGTTAGATGACAGTGAGAAGGGGCTAGCTGTCCTCTACGAATGACTACCCGATTCCCACTGGAGAAGAAGCCACTAGCTTCCGTAAAGGGAGGTCCTCACCAAGCCAAAGACTCTCAACAGTCAGACATGTGGTGGGGAGGGGGTCCAAAGTTAGTGGGAAGTCAACATGGCGGACAACGGAGGCAGAATTTACTTTATTCACTGGAGAAGTCCATTCAACGTGAAGAAGATTTGGACGCGACCACCTCTGCATCTAGATCCTTCAGAGGGGTCGAGAATCCTAGCAAGTGCACCGACTCAAGAGGCAGCAGCACCATGGCTCCCCAACTCTCCAAGAGAAGACGTGCCTTCAGACAGCCTTAGTCGGGAGCGATGTAAACAGCAGCAACTCCACTATTGTCCCTGGGAAAACCAGGCTTCCTGTTCCAAATAGCCTCTCTTACGGCCCGCGCCACTGCCTGCTTGCAAATGGAACAAATTGCTTTCCTGATGGTTGGAAATGGAGGGAACGTGTGTTTGGACTGGCTCTTGCAGGTTTTGGCCTTCTTATTTCTAGTGCCTTGGAGATGCTCTGTCGGAAAGCTAAGAAGATGCACCAGTTGAAAAACAAGCCAGATTGCTATTGTTCCTTTACACACGGAGCTAAAACGACAAACAAAGCTCCATCAGAGATCTGGCTGTGTGCGTCACTGGATGGAAAAAGAAGCCTGCCTGTGCCAGTGTGCAGGAGAAGAAGAGAAGAAACCACTCCAGTCTATTTACACAGGTGAGCAGTGCTTGTTTCCGTGCATCACAACAATTAACATGCAAACCAACCCTCGACTGTTCACGCCGACATGAATAATAGTCATAATTTGTCAGTGCAGTTTCACACTTCTGGAGCGGAGCGAGGAGGCCATTCATTCTCATGCAAAGAGGCAGCGCTGCCATGTTGACACTTCAACTTTTAATCCACACCCAAATAACAAGATTAACTTTGAAGGGCTGCGTTACCTACAGCGGCAAAAGTTCTTGAGCTTTTATTCCAAAAAGTCCCTGAAAACGCCGTCGCTGTTTACGTCGAGAGCCGTTTGTTTGACCTTAAATAGGATTACTCACAAAGCCCTGTTTGTGAAGCCGGAGCCAAATACGCCGCATTCATTTCCCGGGTCTGATCCATGGTTTTTAAGTATTTGTTAGGTGCAGCACGGCGAGCTCGCGCCAGACTTCAGGCCATACCTCAGATGTGAGTGAGACCAGCGGGAGCTGCTTTAACGTGTTGGTTGATCTGAAGTAGGAATCCATTCAGGAGCGTCGGTGGCAGCTCCAAATCACCCTCTCAGGAAATGGTCCTCCTCGCATCCAGCGAGGTTTTGTACCCTGTGTTTTGTACCCTTCTCTCGGTTGCCTGTTCCCCTTATCCAACGTCCAATACTGGAGATACTATTATAATAATAATTATATAACAAACATTATACAATAATAATAATAATAATAATATCAGATATGTGTATTTGTTTTTGCATACAGCAATTATGCATGTACTTATATTAATTTGGCTGCTAGTAAATCAATAATTCTTAAATGCATATTCATAATAATACGATAACAAATCCTTATTTTGAGGGTGTATTCACCCTGATATAAGTAAAAAAAAAACATTAAAAAACAGTAAATCAAATGAGAAAAAAACTATTAAAATGTCAACAAATATACTACTACTACTACTACTAATAATAATAATAATAATAATAATAATCGTAATAACAATAACAATAACAATAACAATAACAATAATCATATTGAATAATGAGCCTTTCCAAGGTCCCTCTCTAAGCAAAGACAGGAACGCAGTGGTGACCACTGGGAGCATGGACAAGCTATTGTGCCGCCAGATGAAACACCGGCTGGTTGTCTTGTTTCTTTAGTTCAATGTCTCTTGGCTGCCAGTTGTTTGGAAAGCAGGCAGGGAAAGTAAAAGTGCTGCTCTCATCTTCAGGCGGTGAAGCGGGGGGTTGACTAAATGATCTTGCCTCTTGATAGTGCCTGGGTGTGTGTCTGCGTGTGTTACATCCTGAGAATGTATCCCAGCGTGAGAAAATCAATGAGACCAGTGTAACATGGACCAGTGCATCAGCATTTGCACACATGCACCACCTCACAGTCCCATCCCTCTCTCTCTCTCTGTCTGTCTCCCACACACTTTCCTCCTCCCTGCACGTAGCCTGGAATATTGATGTGCTCTTTAAGAGCCCCCCTCTCTGTCTGTGTCACGTTGCATCCATCTACACACCATTTCCAACCACACCAAGAGATAGAGTGACAAGATATGGGCGCGAACTCTCCTGGCATCCGCCGGCTTACACAGGCCCGGCTCAGATGTCGGAGCGCCAGCCGCTCATTTCGTCATCTGCAGCTCATAATGAGGCAATATGCTCCTCCACTTTGTGTCACTTTCTATCGCTCCATATTATTGACGGATCAAACGGCTCGCAAAATGCAACATGCTTCATTCCTTGTTGGAGATCTGCTCACACATACGAGGGGGATTGTGATGGCGTCCGTGAACACGGCGGCCATGTTGGACCGTGTGTGTGGTCAGAATCACTGCAAGATGAAATCGCTCCCTTCATTTTCTCACGTGTTTCCCTACGGAGGCGCTGGAGCCTGTCTGGGCTGCGGGGGGCGAGGGGTCGGCAGCCAATGTTAGGGTGCAAACACACGAGGAAAACCCACACACCGAGGGACAATCTACTGCCTGTGTTTGTGGGCATGCAGATGGGGAGGAAAGCGGAGTTCTTGGGGAGCACACACGCTATAGATACCCAGGCTTGTCTCAGCCAGGAGGGGCCTCAAGCGGGCCTTGAACCTATGATCTGCAAGATGCTTCCATGAACATTGAATCACAAGTCTCACAAAATATTGCTGTTAAACTTCAATCAAAGTTAAAGTATCTTTAAAAAGAACTCCATCAACAGACAAATCATAAGAACATAGTAACATAGGTTTTTCACCTAAAGCAACATACGTATTTGCCGTACCAGAATAAAGTGTGATTGCTTATTAGGTTATACGCTATTGCAACTCGATCTATATTACATTCTTTCTTTTCTTTTCTTTAATGGTAACAAGGACACAGTGTCATGCAGAGGTGTACTCATTTTACAGACAAATGATACTACTGACAGAGGCGGCGGAGAGTTGGGGGGGCAACAGAAAAATGAGTGAGTTAAAGAAAGAGATGGACGAAAAGTTGGCAGAAAGAACAGATTTTTTTTCATTTCACACTATATAAAGTGTTAAATTAACTCTCTCTCTCTCTACATATATATATATATAAATATAAAATTATATCATTCCGTATGTTAGTGCAAATTAATTTGGATAATGTGTATGAAGGCAAGTAATAAATATGAAACAGCACTAATAATAATAATAATAATAATAATAATATATCATGAACAACTACAGTTACATTGACATAACTCAAGAACACATCACAAACATAATAGTGAACATCAGTTTGACTCTGAAGCCAAAAGGAGTGAGATGAAAGGACATTGATTCGCTTTGAAGATTCCAGGGGAAATTATGAGCGCAGCAGTGAAGTTCATTAAAGTCAGATCATGAAGTGAAGACGTTTCATTTAGCCTTTCAATATGAACCCCAGGGCGGCCCTGACAGTGGCGCTGCTCAGGATACACAGGGACTTAAAAAGTGCTGCGGCTCAGACTGGAGCACGAGCCCAGCGCTGATGATCGGGAGGTGAGTGGCAATTAAAGCGCCACGAATTGGAGCGGCTCTCCAGCGTGGAGGACCTGGGAGGGCTGATCTCTGGAAGCTGCGAGGGAGACAGCGGCGAGAACATAAAACAGGCCCAGTGCCTTGACAAGACACTGGCCATACGCACATGACACAACATGTCAATGAGCATTTGGAGCCGTGCTGCACGCCGCCGCGCCCGCCGCCGCCGCGCCCGCCGCCGCCGCGCCCGCCGCCTCCAGACTTGGTTTCCCTGCCTCGGTCCCCAGCCCAGTGTTGGGCCAACACATGAGGCCCAGCCACGAGCTTCTTGGCAGCTGACATCAAAACAAGATAAGAAGAACGAGGGGAGAATACATGGGAAAGAAAACAAAGGGATTATGACCTTGTATTTATTCAGTGGAGCTTGTTTGATGCCTCTGCACTGGGTCACCAGTTTCAATCAGGGATATTGCAAGCGCTCCGTTTCTCTGTCGGGGGATTGTGATGTTCCCCTGCTGCCGCGAGGTGCGCACCAGACGCAGCACGGACATCCATACAATCCTCCTGTTCATCATCTGCTTCATTCAGTTTGAGGTTGTTTGGTTGGCAAACCCGACCAGGCGCTTCCAAACTCTGACACCCTCAGCGTGAAAGTCACTGCATCTCTTGTGACCAAGCAACAGTTTAGTGTTGGTAAACACAGAATATACATTCACATTTTCATGTGCTAAAAAAGAGCCGCAATCCTCCGTTCATTTATGTCCGTGATGTTGTGAGCAAACGGCTCCGCTGTGATGTTATCCCTGTGTTCTATACACCCCCCAAGGACAAAGACTTACTTCCCATCCGACCCACCACAGTGCAGTATGGCTTCCAGGTTGCTGAGTCAGCAGCAGCAGCAGGTTAGACTGAAGAAAACGTCACTTGCTTGGAATAACACTGACACGGCTGCATTCATAGTTCACACCCTTTTCAGATTTCATTTTTCATTTTTGGGTCCAAAACTTCATTCAAACTATGAATATACTAATGAATATATCATTTTATTATCATTAGATAATGATTTAACATAAATAAATAAATAAAAATGCAGGAGATTTTTGCACCTGATGCTTAACGTAATAAATATGAAGGTGCTCCCTTTTCTTCCTATGATAAATAATATTTTTTAAAAATTACCAACCCCTAACATCCCTGTACTGGGGGATGTTGCATCTCTCTGAAGGTCACATAAAGTTGCAGAGACGTTTTTCACTGACGTCGGCGAGCGCTGTCATAACTGAAAGCTACAATAGGAGCCTAATGGCCCGCTACAGTGGCTTACATGCAGTATGCAAATGACCTTTTCATTGGTGCTTTGCCTCAATTGTGCCTTTATTTGTACTCATAATTTAACAGGATTTCTTTTGCACTTTTGAAAACGTTTTTGAGGGCTGAAAAACAAGTTGTTAAAAATAGGTTGCAATATCAATGCAAGATGAACTATGAAGTAGAGTAAGTCGCAGACGCCACAGAGAAGGAAAAAGGTGCCACAACAAAGTAGAGCTGATAAGCCTGGCTTCATTTGACTGGAGCAAATGCTGGAGGCTGGATCGACCAGGGAGCCCTGCTGTCGTTCCCCGACCTCTCGTGCCAGGGTCTGGAGTGTGAGCCAAAAACTCGCTCACACCATGAAACGCAGCGCAAACTCTGCGTCAAAACCTTGCGATTAAATACGCTTCATCCAGCCTCACGCCCAAACACCCGACTGAAAAGCGCAGCTTGAGCACCGCGTTGGTCGTGGCGTCGACACCCAATATCATTACACTTTAAAGTAGTAATGAATGGGATTTTTGAGCAAACTGTTGGGATCCAAAGTGCTGATGGGCCACAACAGAGTCAGAGTCCAGCAAGAATGATGGCAAAATGGATTCATTTGGTCAAAACGTGACCAAACATGATGCTAGAAATTCCCTCCAAGTTGACATAAATGTATTTGCTCCTTACTAAAAGGTGACGAGCCTCTCAGTTTGTAAAACGTCCTGACTCGACTCTCAGTCAAGGAAGCGGCTCCCTATCCTACAGTAGACGGAGAACTGACACAAATTTCCCGCTGTACTTGAAGGTCTCATCCCTGCTGCGTCTCACTCTGGTTCAAAGGATCCCGATGGTGGTAAAACCCTCTCCTTCCTATTTCTGTCCAGAGCGACGGCTTACTGACGAAACGGTGCGCGCGTCTGTGTCTCAGACATTTCTCCGTTGAAAGCCAGAATGGAAGCGCTTTCCCAGCGTGCGACGAATATAGATCTATAATCTCCCCATCTCTCACCGATTGTCAGCCATCAGTCGCTGCACACATCTCGACTGTCACGTCTGCCTCAGGTTCCCTGCGGATTCCTCTCACCATCTCTCACGTTGTAATCGCGGGGATTGTGCGCTTCCTTGGTGTGAGAGGTGATGGCTACATCAGGATGAGCGTGATAATCTACCACACTGGATTACAGCCTAATCTCTAATCTCTGTGGCCCTCCTCTGTCTGGAGACTACCTCCAACGTGCCACGTGCCGCCCGCCACCAGCGGCTTATCTTCGCCCGTTGGATTCCCCGCTCCTCATGGTGCATATAAAGCACAGGAAGTTGAGACAATAGAGGATCATGATGCAACTTGATGTTGTGACCCCGTTCTGCTCTATTGGAGGATTTAGCTACCGATGAGTGTGTTAATCCCCCCCCCCTCCCAACCTGAGGATTCATCAGGAGCTGGGGGAAAGACGTCCCAGGTTGCTCCAAAAAACGCAGCTCATTGCATTTTGGGTGAAAAACTCAAAGTTGTTTCTGGGGTGCGCAGGGGCGGCGAGCAGGCGGCATGTAATATCCATCAGAGGCAGCTGGAGCGTGAAGGTGGCCGTGTCCTGCCTGACTTCATGACCTGAAACACTCACAATTAATGTTCCATATCATGGGGTTAAATTGGTGTTCGTCATTCTTCTGGCTGGTTAAGAAATGGCTGAAGGGCTGGAGCCCATTCTGCGCACGCAGCGGCTGAGACAGAAGATGATTAAGCAATTACCTGGCCTTTCTAATAGAGGAGTACTGGGTTGAAGGCTGCGCTCTCCTCGCTGAGACACTGGCGGTGTCTTCCTGACATTCAGACCAGGATGGCTTGATATCAGCACCAGCCCCGGGAGCAGGAGCGGCCCGTGGGCGACCCCTGGCCTTTGTGTGACACGTGGAGGTTCCACTCCAGAAACGCCACGAATACACCGATGACTTAACAGCACCATCCGCTGACGTTCTTCATCTTTTGTCAGGAATATGGACAGTTCCTAAGTCGCTGAATCATTGCATTTAGATGAATTTCAATGGTTTTATTTTTATTTTTTACACGTACAGGGCAGAGCACAATTTTGCTGAACCTCATCCTCAGGAAATTGGATTTACCTCATTTTATATTTCTTTTCTTTTATATCACTTATTTTTCTTCTCTGTTTTTTGCCTGAGCACAATTTCAAACCTTTCTATACAAATAAATAAATAAATAATATCTACTCATCTTTTGTACAATTTCATTTATTTTATACTATAAATACAAAACATAATATTATTATTATTAATAACAACAATGACAATAACAATAATAATAACACACCATTAAACTTTACACTCAACTACACTAAAAGAACGTAATTTATTCTATAATCATTGTAAAATAATGTTCTTCCTCTTCTTTCACTTAAACAAAATAATTGAAAAACATAAATATCTACTCATATTTTGACTAAACTAGACTTGTCAAACTTTATTTTATACAATAATCATTGTAAAATACATGTTCTTCCTCTTCTTTCACTTAAAAAAGATTAAATACAAAACATAATAAAAAATAAAATAAATAAAATAAATAATAATAATAATAATAATAATAACATAGTGATATATTAACAATCATCTAAAGTACAGTCCTTCAATCTGCTACTTTTCAGTCTTTTCAGCGCAAAGTCAGGTCAACGGAATAAAGTTGAAACTTCCATCCACTGACCACGAAGGCTTGCGTCACCAAGTCAGCCCCCACTACCTCAGTAGATCTCCCGAGTGAGTCATCATCCAACATACCTCACCATCTGGCCTCCCACACTTGGACCTCCACAGGAGCTGTGTCCGCTTGACATACCATTTCTGATCTTGTCCTTTCAAGTCCAATGACAACCTCAGCGTCTGGATCTCTGACTCCTGAGTCTCGACATGGCAGTGACCACGACTCTCCCTGCCACCTTAGCTCCAGCTCGGACGTGACAGTTGTCCAAGCCCATTCCGTCCACCCTGCACTCTCTTCTTCGCCTCCCTTCATCTCTGTCCATCATGAAGCATCACCCTCCCATTCAGCTTTCCATGTTTTAAACAGTGAAATTTAAACTTCAGCCTTTTACAGCTCAGCAAGTTGATGAATTTTGCTTCAGCACTGGGTCATTAAATGCCTTATTTTCTCTGACTCTAAAGACCATTATTGCCGTTTCAAAACAACACAGACTGAGGCGAAATAAATCAACTCAAAGGGGAACATCTCCAAAATGAGGGCAACTTGTAAAGTGCAGAGAGGGGCGAGTGTGGTGGGAGCCTCCCCACTCGGTCCCGCACCCACAGGGCTGAATTGAGTTTTAACGTCAACCATTTCAACTCCATCACTGTGACATGTGAATGAGTTTGGAAAAGCAGATGAGGAGAAGTAGAAACAGCAGCGGCCAAGCAATCAGCCGCTTCCGATTGAACTGGCTGGGCGCCAGTTTTAATAATCAAAAATCCTTAAAATTGCGAAAAGCGTCCCGAATGTCTGGGTTGGGGAAATGGACAGTAAATTGAGGTAAAATGGAGAGAATTTGGAATGAAATGTGGAGGTGAACGTGGGAGTCGGACTGTGCGGGGGAAGGACACAGCCAGAAAAGATGCAGCTCGTCGACTTGCTCCGACGTCGTTCTCACCGGCGTGGGACTAATCCATGAGCTCAATTAATAATAATAAAAAAAGCTGCTATGATCAAATGAAAAAGTTATTGGACGCCATGTTTGTAGTCTTGGGGCAGCCATCTGTTTAGCCACACAGTCTCTACCGTCTGTACTTGACTGCTACTTCGGTGTTGCCTCACTTTCACTGGACACGGTCCGTGCTCTTCCACGCCAACTGGGCCGCTCACCTCTGTCGCCAGCGTGCGGTGCGTTGTCGTTGAGCGTGTCCAGCAGGTGGATGGAGCTGGTGGGTCTGATCTTGCCGCGGTCGTCTTGTTGATGGTCTGCGGCGCTCAGCCCATTTTCATACAGCTGGCTCTCGCCGTGCTGCAGATGCCAGGTCAGACCTAAGAGGTGGACGGCTGCTCCCGCACACGAACAAAGACAGAGAAACACATTTTGTTGATTAAAATCCAGTCATGGACGCAGGAGTGTCCGACGCTCCTGGAAAGCTTCTCTGGCACCTCATTTCAGGTCCACACACACACACACACACACACACACACACACACACACAGCACTGAGAAGAGTTGGGCACACTCTTTTATGCATGAATAAGCTGCAGTAAATCCAGGATCCATATGGGCCTTTGAAAGAGCCCAAGGTGTGTGAGAAGCCTGGAATACCCCTCCCACTCTTCAAGCCTGTTGACTGGGACAAACATGCTGTTCCACACAAGTGGCCGTCCCCCGACTGTCTCAGGCAAATATCATGGAAGGTGAAGTGACCACTGTTGATGGTGAAACTGGGGCCACTGAACCGCACTTTGACGGTGATCTGCACTGCATGAATGGCCCACTTTATGGGAAGAAGAAAAGGCTAAATTCAATGAGCAGCTGGACTTTGTCAGTTTGGGAAATTCTGAAAGGTGATGAATGAGTACGACCTTTCATTCGGCTCGTAACGTGACCGTAATGAGCCGTAGGTACATACGGCGGCCTGTCCTTCCTTCACAAGTTTAACACTTGTCACATGTCAAAATAAAAGGAAGTAAAAATACAGAAATCATAATTGAAACATAGGGTGTGTTCTTGAAATAATTCGTTGTTAAACCATTTCACGGATTCTGCCAGGAGAAGCAGAACGGAGAAGCATTGAATCACAGGGAAAAGAGAAAAAATGAGCGTTTTTAATCATGACAAGTCAATTTCCCACCAATCTGAAGCTGTCCTTCTGGGGTTAGGTGTCATCTGTTTTGTTTAGATGTTTCCACGCCGCTCAAATACGCTTGATCAAGTGAGAGATCTTTTGTGGTGGACACCCAGCATTTATAGTCAGTAAAGCAGCTCAGAAGGCTCCTCCCAAGCCCACACCCCAGTTTCAGCTCCACCACATGTGGGGCTGGGTTCCTACAAATGAATTTTAAAATCCTGACATGACCGAATGTCAACCACCAAAGAGCTAATTTGCACAACTCTGTGGGCCCTTTAAAGTCAAGGTCCAAATCGAAGGAGCTTTTTCCACTGGAGCACCTCCACTTTGAACCTTGGATGTGAGGAGACAAGACTGACTGAGTCAGAGCCTTCTTCCTTTAAATCCTGGTGATAATTTATTTATTTATTTTGGCTGCATTTCATCCATTTTGACCCTGATTTGTACTCCTAGCTTCTTATTATTATTATGTTGTTGTTGTTGTTTTTTGTCTTTGTTTATTTATGTATTTTTATTTCCCTAAATCGAGCTTCCTATTATATGATATAATGTATATTAGTATTCCCAAGTAGACAAGAACTGTTCAACCTGGACACAGTGTGGATCGTTTTAAATGCAAATGATGTTCAGGAAAACCATTCATTTCTCCTCCTTTATTATTATTATTCCTCATTCTTTTTCTTTTCATCTTCTTTTGTGGCATGTGCAGATTGAAAGTAAACAGCGACAAAGACAAACGTTTCGGCGACTCTTGTAAGGAATGTCTTACCAGAATATACCAGTAAATCATTTCACAACATCTGATTCTATACAAAAAAAACAAAAAAACGACATTTACAGTCTCCACTTCCGATTCTCTGATAAAGCTGAAGTAAACAAATGCCGCGGCATCCTTGGGTTTTCACGTTGAAAGGATCCGTGAAGGTAGACTATCGTCCGCTGGTTGTGAGCCGCAAAGAAAATGAAACAAATCGTCACTGAGTTTCTCCTCTGTCACATTCACAGCATCAAACAAAAACAGAAACCCGAATCATAAAGTTGCCGGGTGATGGCGGCGGTCGGGAGGATGGCGGCTGCATGCAGATCAAGGTGAGCAACTTCTAACGACTTCAAACATCTTCACTGTCTCTCTTCTTTATTCGAATCTTTTTTGAATTTTTTTTTTAACTGCACTTGACAAGTGCTGGCTCAAACGCTCAAAATGGCTCCTTAGAACTTCAAATCCACCATTTCAAACTGTGACCAACGCAGCCTCAGTTGAGTTCCGTCAGCAAACGTCGTCACCACAAAGTCCCACTGATGAGGAAGAGCTCATTCAAAAGCACCGGCGACTACATGGAAACACCGCTGAATCAGGAGCCTCAGTGGCCACCAGCCAATCACACACTGCAGCGGCCACTGTTGGTTTAGATATCTGCTCAAGCTCTTCAAAGCACAACACTGCTGATTACTGGGGCCGTGAGGGAAAGGTCACGCATCATTTAGGTCCAACTCATTGAACTGTCAGCCTGTGACGGGACCAGACAAGCAAAGAGTCTCGGCGTGGGAATAAGAGGGTTTCAAAACTCAAACTCATCGTGTCCAGCTTTGGTGTCATATCAGCCGCATTGTTCTGCGACCTTCAAGACTAACTGGATCAGCACTGATATTGGCGTGAAGTGGGGTCAGGGCCGGCACGTCTTTTGTGATGGATTTCATAAGTGCAGGATGAGGTCGCTGTCGGAGTCCCTCAGGGTCTCACCTGAAGTAGTGTCATGGCGGCGAGAACAAGATAAAAAGGTGGCAATTGAAGATGAGAGGCTGAGAGAGTATAGTTTCAGTGAAGTTTTTGAAAGTTGGAAGATAGATAACCTTGGTAGCACTTGATCGGGGAACAAAGTTGTGCGTTTACCTCCGACCACTTTCAAATTTTCCAACAGTCGACATATCAAAAGATGTGTATCAGTATTCCGCCGTCTTGTTTTTTCTAACAACTGATATAAATATATACAAAGAGCAAATGAGATCAAATATATTTCTACGTATAGCATTTTTCACCCCGATGCTGCCTCTGGTTCCCAATAGTGAGGGAGGGTTGCTGGGTCTCTTTTAGCTAACAGGAAACACTCATTCTTATTTACTTTATTGAATTGAATCATAGCGCATCCTCGACAACGATATATGTGACAGGCAGAGTTGTCCCACAGAAAGCTGCTCCTCCCATCCAAGACCAAATCGACAGGAGGTTTGCTAGTGCTGAGCTTGCTGAATGGAATGTGGCAACAATACTGTAATAAGCAGAACAAGTGGCTCTGCTTCCTGGATCCTATTTGAGAATGATGGTAAAAGATGGACACATAACTCACAATGTTTTAGTGCCACAGGTGCTGCCCTCCACCTAGCAGGGCTAAACAGCATGTGAAAATGTCATTAGAACCGGCTGTTGCTAGGAATGGCGAAAGCTGGCCACCGATCTCAGGGCTGTCATACAAATCTCTCATCTGCCACATGGTTCTCTTTCAGCTGAGGAACCATTCGACCATGATGCTTTACACATTTAGGGACCAAGATCTGGATGGTCTTCCAAACAATACCCTGAAACTGGAAGGAGAGCAGAGAGGAGCAGGTGCTGTGAATACCTCCCTGCGCCCAGTCAGACTCTGTGATCAGTGAAGAGGCTTCAGCTAATGTGGTGAGGAACATGGGAAGTATGGGGCTCCAGACCGCATGCATCAGCACTTAAGGACGAGATGAGAGATGAGGTTTCATATCAGAGATGCAGGGTGGGGGATTCTCTCCTGAAAACACGTCTGTGGACTTAGTTGTGATGAATCGTGCCGGTGCAGGAGGAAAACAAGAGTGATGGTTTAACCCAAACCATCTGGCATGTATACTCAATTCCATGGATTTGCTGAAAATCCTCCTCAGTGCTTGACGCTCTAACTGTTGCTGCTTTCGCAAAGGGAAGGAATCCAGGGGAAAATCACATTCAGGATGTGTTCAGCGTTGACGTATGGAGAGACGATGCTGCGCGGATATGCTTTCAACGGCCTGCTGTTGAACGTGCTGCTCTTTATGTATTACGCCGAGCGGTGGAGTCCAACAACCATTCCTGGTCTCAGAAGAGATTGGGCCGCGGCAATGTTGGGCCAAGTTGCAACATTTAGAATTTCAAACCTACCGTTCGGAATGCTTCATTTTCTACACACGCTTCCTCTCATCTGAATTGCTTTTCTTTCTCTTCGCTCTTGAGCTCAACTCCCTCGCTTCCCCATCCATCTCCAATCTGCCGTCCAAGTGTTCACCTACCCTTTCGACAACTATGCAGCAGGCGTCCTCAGCAGCTCCCCTCTTCAGTTCTCCTCAAAAAGCCCCTCAGACCCTACTTCCCCTCTTGCTCATCAGCGTCCCTCTCTCATCTCCTTCACTCCACAGTTTTATGGCTGTTGACCTTTCGACTAAACGCTTGGCATCCAGAGCCAAAGAGAGGAGACGCAGGCACGCTGATACTTGTGAGCACAAGCAATTGAGGGAAAGAAAACATGTTGTGGAGTCGACGGTGTGTTAGTGGTTGTTCTTGATTTCATCAAGGGCTACTTGAGAAACCCATCAAACAATATGGCAGTCCGTTTTTTTTCATGTAGCCAGGGCAATACCTTGGCAATGGAATACTAGCCGGAATACTAGTCTATGGTAGCATGAGTCTAATTTAAACATTTTTACATCTCAAAATGTATGCTGAGTGTCCATTTGTTATATTCCAAGAAGAAGATGAGCCAGCATCAAGCCAGGGTGGCAAATAGGAGGTGAAGGTGTTGCAATGGGCTTCTGCAGAAGACACCTTTGGACTGGTAGTACACCTTGTTTCCTGTATTGGCAGCTGTCAAGTGGACTTCCATGTCACTGTAGTCTGCCAGTTTCTGCCAGTTGAATGCAACTGAAAGTTTATTGGTTCTCATCCCAAGTCTTGCCCATGAAAGCAAAGACTCGTCCCAAGTCTCTGCCCTTGGATGCGGGCACACCATAAAGTTCCGATCTTAGCCTTACGTCTATGTCACCTGGGATATATGTCTCATGTGCCACGTGATGTGAGTCAAGCTCATGGCCAACCAGGAGGGGGTTTGATCCGACGCCGTCATCCTTGCTCCTTCTACTGACTCTGGCTCTTATTTCCGTCCTGCAATAGTGTTGATGTGAGTGCAGTGGAATGGTTTCACAAGTGTAAACCTTCAACGCAACATGGCGATCGTCTTCTGAACGCAAGTAGAGATTAAGAAGTTTGAAGAGCCCGAAGGTCTGACTCAGAGATCTAAGAATGAAGCCGATGGAACTGCTTAGCCAAACATTCCCCAAGAATCTTACTGGATCATTAACTCAGAAACATGTGCCTCTCAATATTATATAGTTACATATCATAACAGCCAGCATGCCGCTTTGATCAGAGGAGGCATTTCGCCAAGCAACGTCTGATGTCATCGGAGTTCAAAAGTTACGGCAGTGGAAGCCTGCAAGCCAGAGCTGACGCTGATGGAGTTCCGTGATAAAACATTCACTTAGGAGAAAGTGTGTTTAGTGGCTTTCTGCTACAACACGCAATGTTCCCACTTATGGAGCGGATCTGATTTGTGCGGCTGATTTTCAAGCTCCCCAAAGAACCGGTTACTGAGGCTCATGAGTATTGTACAGTTTACAGCCATCTGCTCAACGAAAGCAAGAAAAAGACTCATTCCTCTGAAGCAATGTTGAAAGCAGTGGACCTAATAGAAACACCACCCCCCTTTACAAAGGCTACATGCTATTCTATTTCGGTACTTTTAACAGGCAAATGGTGCCATTAAATATTTTATAAGCACCATAGCTGTGAAAAAAACAATCAAAAATCAAATTATCCCTTTCTTCACAGAGAAGAAGTAGTTCACGTTTTGAAGTGATAAATCTAGCAGCAGAATTTACAGCTCAGATGAATCCACATTATTTTAAAGGTTTTGAATTGGTTACATTTTTCAAGGTAAAATGAATGGTAAATTGAGGCTTTCTTAGTCTTTGAAATAATTTATTGGCAGTCATTAGCAAGCCTCTTTATTCAGGGGATTGCTATTTAAATATGATATGTGATATCCTCAGCACGACTGACTTATTGGGTGGTTTAAAGGGATGATATGATATGTCACCAGTAGACAGCTCTAAGGCAGCCACCCCAAGTGGCTGGAGAATCAGTGCTCAGTTCTAGTGAACAATATGGCTGACTAGGGACCATGAGCTACGACAGGACTCACCAATTTGTTCACACTAAAACTAAAACTCAGATGAATCAACCGCGACTATGAGGCATAAAGTGCTTCATTCTTTTACGGCAAATGCAAATAGTGAACAAAGTCTGTCAGGTTAGGCCCACGGTCTGAGTGCTGCCTGGTTTCACGTCTGATAATCGCTGTAAATAAAAAAGAAGGTTTCTACTTTCTGTCCCAGGTTAATGTTGCTCATGCCAAACGCAGGGTTTGACTTCCCTCCACAGGAGCAGTGCCCTTTTGATGAAACAAAATACCGTCTGCGTGCTTATTAACTGAAGAGGTCTGTTCCATCAGTCTGTCTGTCTGAGCTGCATGGTGATGGACGTAAAACATGATGCCAGTCAAGAGTAAGGACAGTGGAATGGTTCACTCTAACGTAAAGTACAAGTAACATCCGACTTACCACCTGCTCGACTTCATGATGCCCGGCATCACGTACGACAGTTAGGGCAGCACAGTACCCCAGCATCTCTCTCTCACACAGCCATCTACCACTACTGTAGCACCTCTAACCCTCACGTCGGCTGTTTTGAATGGCATTCCACTTACGCCCAGTCTGACTTACGATGGGTTGGTTGGAGCCGATCCCGGTCATAAGTCGGATGTTACTTGTATGTCAATAAATGAAGATATTTTGGCACTGCTTGAAGGCCTTGTATAATAAAGCCCTATAACTGTTATAAACTCGTGTATATTTCTCCACTAAACTTCTGCGTTTCTCAGTGCTTCACCGCAGCATACAGAAAAAAACATATGTAATGGCAGACTTCTTTTCCCCAAGTGCTCATTTAAACCACATCATATATATCGCAGGTTGCTGCTTTCAAATGGAGCTTGATGTTTGGCTGCATCAAGTACATAAAGCCACACAGACAAACACACACTTGGACACAGCGTGAAGCAAGTTTCATGAGCAGCATATGCTCAGTGTGACTCCACTCTCACTCTTTTCTCCGTGTCTGTCTATCTGTCTTCCTCTCAGCATCTATTTTTCTCAGGGAAAACTACACAGATGACAAGCCAGAGAAACCACAACTGAGTCCAGTCATTATAGCGGCAGAGGAAGCGGTGCGGCGGTGGCGGCGAGCGGAGAGCAGCGGTGCAGTGAGCTAACAGGCCGAGGCCCCTTGCACACATGAATCATTGATCAGCGTGACAGTGAGATGACTGCCAGAGGTAATGGGACGGCAGTACTGCAAAGGAGGGTTTCTGTACTGTACCCACGCTGCCGGCTACCCCGCCGAGATGTGCTCGGAGAATGTGGCAAGCTGAAGAGAGAAGCGCAGGGTGTGTGGGGAGAAGAAGACAGTTCAGTGGAATCTAAATGATGTTATTCGTGTGGCTTCTTTCTGGTCTATTTAAACCACCGCAGAGATAAATAAGGAGGAGCACGAGGAGGCCTAGCGGCTCAGATAACCATCACTGCTAATGTACGTTGTACGTTAGCGGCAGGGATGCAACGGCATGCCTGTCAATAATGAACGCCGACCCACAACCAACAATGTCGATCTTCGCCGGTTGTTCGGAGAGCTGATTATTTGGCAGATGCAGGGATAATGCTGGCAGAAGCTGGTTGTTGTCAACACCGTGTGTCTACAGATTAGATAGAAACAGTCCTGGGCCCCGGTTATGATTACATTCCACACTAAGGCGCGAGAAGCATAAGATTGTGGTACAGAATTACGTGTGTATGCTTCGTGCAAAGGCAGCGCAGCAAAGTATACTGTCATGTCAGTCGCCATTTCAGCCGATATTACCGCCGATACTCCTGTACAAGCAGAGGCGCAGGCCACACCTGTTAACCAAGCTGCGAACCGAACTCACCGCCAGCCAGATTCTCAGTGACAACCAAAGACGACATCGAGATTCGCCCGGCAGCAAACCGTTGCGAGAGCATCAGTCACTCCATTTAGCGTGCAGTTTTGCATGTAAAGGCAATTGCTCATCCAAGTTCTGCCTGGTTGTGCCAGCCGCCAGCTAAGCCTCAACTTCAGAGAGACAGGCGAAAGAAAGTCAAAGATAAAAGACGCCAAGACAGGGAGAGAGAGACGGAGTGAGAGAAGGGGGAGGACGACAAATGGGTGAAAGAACTGTGAAGGAGAGTGAGGGGAAGGGAACTTCACAGCCAATAAAAAACAAATCTCAGTCAGCGTTGGAATAGAGACTGAGAGCCTGGGGGTCCGCGTGGCCCGTCTGGCTTTTTGTCTGCCTTCACTCGCTCCACTCTGACAGACAAGAGGTGCTAAAGTGTTTTTCTTTCTACCCTCCACCAACCTTGCGAAAGCTTCTCAAACTGTCATGATTGTTTAAGTGGGTATGTTTGTGCTCAAAAGCGTGCGACTGGTGACATTTGTGTGTGAGAGCTGCAGCTGAGCTCCATCACGTAAGCGCCATGAAAACGCCTTCACGTCTCCACTGTGGCCCTGGGAAGCAGCATAGATCAAGATAAAAGGCACCGACAGTTTCTACCACTTATAATAGTGTTGACATTTCTCCTTTTCATGTTGAGATTTTAAAAAATCGTATTTCAGTCTGGGCAGAGGTATATGAGATACGGTCAAACTCTTAGCCGACAAACTCTTTGAATTCAACTCTTGTGGATCCCAAGTGGGACCTTTGTTCAAGTCGGATTTGCTCACAGTGGGGGTCGAGCCTGGTTATTACGGATAGGACTATCAGGAGCATGTGTCGGAAGGAGGAGGTCTCCAGCTTTCTGGATCTAATTTGAGTGTTAAATGGCGGAAAGGATAAGCAGCGTCGGATCTAGGGCCTTGGTTCTCAGCGGGGAACCGAAGATTTGCCCACTCAACAGAGACAGTCAGCTTCAGTCGGAGCGGTTCAATGATTCAGTGTCCTGCTTTCAAGACAAGGAGACTTCTCAGGAAATCAAAGCCCCTACATCGCTCCATAATGTGCCTTTTAACACACCTTTGAAGGGAATTTAGGAATCCGATTGATCCAAAATGCAACATAAATTAGCTGGGGATAAAGGGAGTGAAGGAGGACGAGTGAGTGCTGGATTCAAGTCTTCAGTGGTTTAGTCAAAACAAAGAAAGAAAGAAACAATAAACCTATCTACTTTTTACTCTTCTAACCCTCTTTACTGTGGTCGCACACGGTCGTCAGCCTCATCTCCATCTGTTTGACATCAGGTTTGTCTTTCGTTTTGCGTGATGATGATGTCTGATCCAATATTGGGAGAGGAGCTCGATAAAAGCACGCGTCACACTTCGTTGGAGATCCTCATCTCCTTTCTTCAGCAAGTGGAAATGGCTTCCTGCTGACCGAAATCTTAACCCACCGAAGGTGAACTAAAGATCGGAATTAAACTTTGTGTTCTCATTCACAAAAGAAGCCTTCCGCTTTATCATCAAGGGTTGCAGCTTAGTGCATTTTCTCTCCCTCGTCCTCCTGCCAGGAATCCCTCTTCTATCTTCACTGCGCTTTAATACAGTCGGGGCTCTTTCATGTAAAGCTGAGTCATGTTACAGACAGAAAGAATGGTGTTAAATGAGAGCAGACCCCTGCCATGGAAGACTCCCCTTCGGCAGCCACCATCTTCCTCCACCGAGACTTCAAACCCAGAGATTCAGTTACATACAGCTCCATCACTACATGCTGCTGCTGCTGCTGCTGCGACGTGTAAAAGCCACAAGGACGAGACGGAAGAAGTGAGTCGCAGGGAGCTTCTTAAATTTTTGCCTGGGTGGACTACAGGAGCCACATTCTTCTGCAGACATTTTACGGCCTGAAATGCCTCCATTTAAAGCAATTTTACCCGAGAAGGCCAGTGCAGCAGTTAGTGTAGTTTCAGCAAAGGACAGCAGGTGTTGAGAGTAGCATCAGTCAAGTAGAATAGAAGACTGGAAACAAAGAGAAACTGGATCAATCGATACAGATCCCAATGAGCCATGAAGACGCTGGCAGAAAGATGCTGGTGAGCACACGCACGTGCACACACGCGCGCACACACACCTCAAACTCATTCTCTACTCCCACATGTAATTGGGCTCTGTTCGTGGGGTTTCTGTTCACCCGAATTCACAAGAAATGGATTCATTTCCACACAAATCAACTGGAGTTAATCTTCGCCCAATACTCCGCCGACCGATCGAATGAGCTTTAATCAGCTCGATTTAATACATTTACCTGATTCGGAGTCCTGATTTCAAACAGGCGCCTTCTTCACTTCTGTAATCACGCTGTCAATGCCCGAGCGAAAGTGCATTCAGCGGATGCTGTCGCAAGGATTCTGAGCTTGTTCTGTGCGTCTGTGGAAAAGCCAAATATGGGCAACGGCTCGGTTTGAAAATGAGTAGTAAGCAACAGATAGTGTTTCAGTGTCTTCGAGTGGCCGTCAGGACAAGGACCTCAGAGACTGCAATCACACTGAGACTCATTTGTGAGTCCACGCTCCACACTGCTGCACCCAGTCACAGAGGAAGCCTTGGAAGACCTGCAAAGCCTCCAGCATCTTCAGCTTTCTCTGCTCAGACACCAGCAACATTCCACCTGGGAAATCTCTCTTGGGATTGCAGAGGCTGTATAAGGCATTTGTTGTTATGTTTTAATACACTCTCTATCTTCACAATTGTTTGTAGTCACTGCTGATGTGACAGAAGAAATACTATCTCCTCATTTAGATCCATTTATTATAACCCTAACCCTAACCATCCAGCCTCTCTGACTTGGTCTCCTGAACACCTGAGCACATGTGCTGTCCCTCTGATCCTATCATCATCCCAGAGAGAAGCTCAGCATCTTCAGCTCTGCTACCTCCAGCTCTGCCTCCTGTCTTCTCCTCAGTGCCACTGTTTCCAAACCACACAACATTGTATTCCGTCTTACTGCGGCGAACCCTCATTCCTCTCCTTTCTGAGGCACACCTCCACCTCTCTAGCTCACCTTCCACTGGCTCCCTGCTCTCACCACAGATCACATTGTCATCTGCAAACATCATGGTCCAAGGGGCTTCTTCTCTAACCTCATCAGTCAACCTGTCCACCACCAAGGGGCTCAGATAGATTAGATTTGGACATTGTAACACTTAAATGTCACGAGTCCAACCTCTTGGAAATAGTTAAGGCTAATAAACTAGTAACTAACAACTCCCTCTACAGAGGTTTTTAAGCACCCGCTGTTGGTCACAAGTCATTAGCTTCCTTGTTTGTTCACGACAGCGAGTAGGGAACAGTCCAAAACCCATCCGGTTTATAAGATACAGTCAGAGCACGTACACACACACACGACTGAAGGCAGTGACACACTGGTGACGCACAAATCAGAAGACAAATTCAAGCCACATAATGAGGCAAAGCAACGGAGTCAGCAGCTGTATTTTGATGGAGTCATTGTCAGTGGCAGAGCTGAGAAGGACTGACCAAGGACGGACTTGTGTTGAGCAATTCTGGGGGCTCTTATGATGAGAGAGGTGGACGCAACAACACAGACACTCCAGACTTATTTTTAAAATGATTTGTTGGTTCTGAGACAAACAGGTTTTCATCTTCCATTAGACGCAGACCAACTTGGTCACATGAAAGATCTCACCCGGCAGCCGTGAGAAACGCACCTGACCTTCTGGCTGCCACCACAGACATGATGGACTTCAGCCCAGCAGCTGTCGGACACAATCTCTCTCAATATTTTTTCGGTAGTACAGATATATTAAACACTATTAGCATTCTATAAAACTAATACATGATCTCAATTGAAGACACACAATGCTGCACCATAAATTAGGATGTCAGTGAAGTGCAACGTTTTGAAGTACCAGTCAGTGTGGGCTGAATTTTGCAGGACTGGTTGATGTTGTCAACGCAGTCCATTTTCTGAACAGTCTTTCTGAACTCAGCTGGGGTGAAGTGGGTTTTAGGTTCGGTGGCCTCAGGATCTCATCTCCACTTTTAGCACATGGTGTGCTTTTGCTGGCTCCATCAAGCCAAGACCAACAGTAATGGTTCGCAGGCGAGTGTGAAGTGGGTGGGATGAAGCCCAGCTCATCCAGATCTGAAATAATGGGTCTCGATGGGAAAAGGGTGAAATGCCTAATCGAAGTTGGCAACGAGTTCAGGTATTTCTGGTGAGGGAAGGATGGTGCTGGAGACTGATAGACAGATAAGGTTTCCATCACAAGGATCCGGTCACTGTGCTCGCTGGACCAGCTTTTGTGGCCAAATGATGAAAAGGAAAGGATCACGGATAAAAATCATCCAGAACAAGTTGAAGTGCAGCGGGTGACTGAACGTTGGCTTGATCCTCATTTCTTCTATGTCTGTGTTGCGTTTCCATCATGAATGTATATGGCAATTTCAAGGCTGTCAAATCCGACCCTGCAACCCTCCACTATTTTTGCCAGAGCCTGATGTACAGAATCAGAGGAAGTCGAGCGCCGCTGATAAAATAACAGTAGTGGCTGCTTCTTGGTCGTAGTTTACTTGCTCAACTCATCTTTCAGGAAACAGATTGCTGTATATAGAGTGTGTGCCATCGCCAAACTCAATTTGTGCCACACTATTCTATGGACACATCCAGAGGAGCAGCAGGGTTAGAGGTGAGGTGCGAGGTCCACATGAAACTGCTGAGGAAGAGGAGGTGCCTC